>NC_137028.1:32501055-32538555 GCF_032717465.1 Coenobita brevimanus | reverse complement strand
GGACTGCGTGTGGTGGGGACTGCGTGTGATGGGGACTGCGTGTGGTGGGGACTGCGTGTGGTGGGGACTGCGTGTGATGAGGACTGCGTGTGATGAGGACTGCATGAGGTGGGGACTGCGTGTGATGAGGACTGCGTGTGATGAGGACTGCATGTGGTGGAGACTGCGTGTGATGGGGACTGCGTGTGGTGGGGACTGCGTGTGATGGGGACTGCGTGTGGTGGGGACTGCGTGTGATGGGGACTGCGTGTGGTGGGGACTGCGTGTGATGGGGACTGCGTGTGATGGGGACTGCGTGTGATGAGAACTGCGTGTGATGGGGACTGCGTGTGGTGGGGACTGCGTGTAATGATGCCGGTCACAACTGGCAACAGACATGATTACCAGAATGAACTTTGCCGGAATTAGCGCAGTGGATCAGATTAGCAGAACCAGAGCCATTGGTATTAGCAGACAGGATCAGCAAGGACCAATGCGGATTTTCACTACACTCCTTTCACCTGAACTTGGTAAGATTTTCATCCTATTTCCTTTCATCTGACGGAACTGGGCCACCCTTATGACTTGAATGCTAAGTCGTGGTTCCGTCATATTCAGTGAGCGATGCGGTAGGAATGCGTCTCCTTGGTTACTAGTCCAATCTACCTTTCAGTCTAACTACACCTGGCCATCATCTGAGCTGAAAGGAGTTAGCGATTTTTGTCAGACTAGAGTAAGTGCGCCAAACACCACATTAAACAACAGCAGCAACAACTGCAATAATAAAAATAATAATTTTATAATCATTATAATGATTATAATAATGATAATAATAATAATAATAATAATAATAATAATAATAATAATAATGACAAAAAATAATAATAAGAACAAAAACAACAACAATAATAATAATAATAATAATAATAATAATAATAATAATAATAATAATACCGGTAAAAATAATAATCCATCCATCCATCCATCATCCAGTGCTACGTTGCCCCATGAGAAGCGTAGGAGCCCGGGGCTAGGCAAGTTGGTCCTGACATTTAAGATGAGAGTGACCAGCCTCACTCATCCCTGAGTGGCATTACGTGAGCAATAAACCCCAACCATTCCTTAGATCTAAATCTTCACCGGCTCAATCCGACTGGAGTGCCCTAATTACCCACTAAACCACCAGGCGCCAAAATTTGGTTATATGGTTACCACCCAGCGTAGTAATGGTTTCCTTGTGTACGGGAAACCATTTGGCTTGTCACTCAGTGTAGAGTCACCCACAGGCAGAAGGATGAGGAAAGAATGAAGGAAAGAAAGACATAGGAGGATGGAAGGAAAGAAGGTTGGAGAGGAAAGGGACGACATCCGAGAGCAGCACTACATCGAGTGAGAGGATGGTGAGCGCCCCGACCTACCAATAATAATAATAATAATAATAATAATAAATAATAATAATAATAATAATAATAATAATAATAATAATAATAATATTCTACATTAACAATTTATATCGCATCACCACTCAGGCTCCTATGACTCACTCTCAGCTGAATAAAAGCGTCTGGTTTTAATCGAAATAGAATGCTGAGTTGTGCCGAGCAAGAAAGGGTTAACAGATCATGAAATACCAGTACGTTAATATATACACCACACATAACACCACATTAACAATTTCATAACACATCTAACTCGTGAAATACCAACACAGACACTGCTAACACCACAATAACAATTCACTGCACATTAACACGACCAAATTAACACCATATTTCAGCATTATTTTTATTTGGTGGCGAGACAGAGGAACACCTGCACATTCATAATAATTTTTTTTTTTTTTTAGGTGTGTGTTTTTTTTATGTGGCTTGTTGTATATATTTTATTTTATTCATGCTTTGTTTTGACGATTTTTTCTAGAATGGGAGATATTTTTCGAGCTGGAGGGGGTCAGATAAAGCCAACCCCCCAGTGATCTACGGTATAAATAGGTATAATAAGTCGGTATGATGATTACGACAGACAGACAGACAGACAGACAGAAAGGCAGGTAGATACATAGATAGACAGCCAGAAAGATAGATACACCCTTCATCAACCCCTTCAGCACGAAAACTCTTGCCTATACTGAATAAAATAGTGTAAAAGCGGCACCACTAAGCTAGAAAAGGAGTCATGGAATTGAAACCAGTAGCATCAACAACTACAATACCTGCATGTGTTGAACTGTACTGGGCTGGTGGCTGGAATTGCTTAAGGTCTGCTGTTATATTTCTCTCTTTAATCCATTCTGACATTCACTAATTCTAAACATCACTGGGATTTTCATTACCAGCTGAAGCATTTGCCACTTCTCATCGTCCCATCAGGGTCTGTCTGTCACTACCTGAGAGAGGGTCAACAGCTCAGAGCCAGTCAGAGTTTGTTGAGCTTGCAAATACTCTGATCTAGCCACAACAGAATTCCTAGCACCTACACTTTGCATTTCTACAACTACATCATACAACAAGTAATGCATTAAGGGATATGCATTACACAGCCCCATCCCAGCTACAGCATCTCTTGTGTAAGGTATCAATGGTTTTACATCATGAACTGGTGCTGGATTGGGACGCCTTCACGTGGTGGCAACGGTATAGCAAGGCAGCTCCAAAGACAGGTTATATAAACGTCTCTCAACCTCCTCCATCCTGCAGTCCACTGGGTTTCATTCAGCTGAACCTGGGGCTACAACATCAACTATTACTACCACAAGAACTTGACAACTTTACCTGGGGAAATTGTGGGATCAGGATATTATTATTATTATTATTATTATTATTATTACTACTACTACTACTACTAGTATAATTATTGTTGCTGTTGCCGCTGCTGCAGTGGTGGTGGTGGTGGTGGTGGTGGCAGCAGCACCAGCTATCGTTGCTTGTGCTGCTGCTATTATTTATTATTATTATTATTATTATTGTTATTATTATTATTATTATTATTATTATTATTATTATTATTATTACCCTTATTATTATTATTATTCTGTAAGAATGAATATAACTTTTAGCTCCTTAAATGTCATGAGTCCTAATATCGCAGCGCCATTCATTCTTGACGAAAGCATTTCACACTAAACAGACATTGAGTTGGCACCAGCGTATTTTCCGAATGAACAGATTTTTCGGTCAGTCATACGTCTGATTCCTTCCTTTTACACATCTCCTTGCGTTTTTATTATTAACGAATTTTATTTTTTGATTATTGATGTCTTTAGATCACTTATCATCTCTAACCTTAAAACAAGAGTGAAAAATTTACGATCAGTCGTATGTCCCATTCCTGCATTTTACACAGCCCTTTTCCACCTCCTCTTCCTCCCCCCCTCCCCGACCTTCCTACGTGCCTGGCCTTTGTAATGTAATCCATTTCCTTAACTTATTGTGCCTAGGGACTTGCTACCACAGCTCACTTCACTACCTAACCATACCTCCTCCACAAACCTCACTACCTTACCATATCTTCACAAGCCTCACTGCCTCACCGTACCTGCTCTACAAGCCTAACTGCCTCACCGTACCTGCTTCACGAGCCTCACTGCCTCACCGTACCTCCTTCACAAGCCTCACTGCTTCACCATATCTCCTCCACAAGCCTCAATGCCTCACCATACCTCCTTCACAAGCCTCAATGCCTCACCATACCTGCTTCACAAGCCTCACTGCCTCACCATCAGTCTTTCATCAGGGCATCTTTTCGCTCTTTCCTGCCTCGCTCTGCTGTCTGGCGTCTGTTTGACCTGCGTTTCAGTTTTATATATATATATATCTTGTTCTCCAGTCTGCTCTCTTCATGTGCCGTTTTTACTCGTGTTTATCTAGTATTCAATCACTTTTGCCTCTTCTGCGTTCTGGCGTCTTTTTCTATTGATTTTGTTCACGTTTGTCTTTTTTTTTTTTTTTAAATACATTTTTTGCCTCTTGTTCTGTTTTCTGGAGTTTTCCTTTGCTGTTTTTGCTCATGTTTATCATCATTTTATTTTGTTTCTTGTTCTGCGTTCTGGCGTCTCGTTCTAATGTTTTTCCTCACATTAGTCTTGCTTTCGATCTTCCTGGCGCCTTGTTTGTGTTATTATTGCCTTGTTTGTGTTACTTATTGCATTGCTTGTGTTATTGTTACCGTTATTGTGTTACTTATTGCCTTGTTTGTGTTAGTATTGTCTTGTTTGTGTTATTATTGCCTTGTTTGTGTTAGTATTGTCTTGTTTGTGTTATTATTGACCTGGTTGTGTTATTATTGCCTTGTTTGTGTTACTTATTGCCTTGTTTGTGTTATTACTGCCTTGTTTGTGTTATTGTTTGTGTAACTTAGCGTCAAGAAGGCAAAACATGCTTCAACACCCACCCGCCTCACCTCACTTCTGTCGCCTCTGTAGTTCAATGGGTGTTATAACCAGTCCCAGTTCACCCCCTTTGGTGTGTTGGGTTCCGAGGCTAGGCTACCGCAGTCCAGTACATTTAAAGCACACCAGACTACATCCCTTGGCGGCATTATATGACCGGAAAAACTTTAGTCACTACATGAGGATCGAAAATTATGGAAGGCCATCACTCTGACTGGGGCGTTCAAATCACCGTAACACCACGCGAGGGATACCAAAATTCCTCACACACAGATGGATGTATTACCGTGGCACCTCAGACTACACAGTACATTGGCATCCTCTGTGGTCTAGTGGGTTAAGGAGAATGCTATCGACTGAGTGTTCAAAGGTTCGATCCCACAAGAGGGGTACTGGCTGATCTCAGAAAGGGTATCCAATCCCAAAGTGGTACACACTCGAGCAATAATAGTGACGGAAGTCCTTATACTCGTAGACCCAGGTTCATCTGAAACGTGGACCCGGTGAACTGCAGGCTTAAGTTGTCCTCCCGCAGTTCATCATCTCTTCTTTCGGGGGATAGGGTGGAAGTTGAAGGATGCTTGTATAACCGGGTAGTGGAGCTGCTCTGTTATATCACTGCCACCACACGAAGGCGTCCCTCTCAAGCACCGATCCAACAGAATTCTCATAAATTGGACAATGAAATGTCGGGGAGCAGGGTGGCATGGAGGTGATTTGTTTGTGGCTACCCCCTGCGGGATTAAGACGTCTGGCAATAGATAGATAGACAGACCTTAGTACATTAAAAAAAGGTGTGCGTGGTGTAGGTCTGCATCACTATATGACACACTGCATTGGACTTGTTGTGTAATTTTCATAACTATAATATATAAAGGATAATATCTGTACTTCTAGCATAGGATGACCCACACAACGCAATGCCCTGATGGTGTAGAAGATATCGTAAGGTCTGTGTGGTCTAAGTATTTGTGTAAGTCTCTCTCTCTCTCTCTCTCTCTCCCCTCCTCATTCTTGTATTATCCTGAAAATGTCGTGAAAGATAGACAAAAGCTCAGTATTCCACCTTTCATTTTTCCTCGCGAGTAATGCATCACACTTTAATATATCACACGCATTTGTGATTAACTCTTCCTCCAAGGCAGTGCTAAGGCGAAACGGCAATGTGGAGTAAATGTGTTGGGTTCGTTGGTGCTCGGCGCGGGAAAATATTTAGCTTCGTTGCTGCTATTTGTTTTGATTGCCCTTTCCCGCCTAAATCATTCGTCGGCGAGATTTGGGATTCGGTTTTGAGATATTAGACTTTTTTTTTTTGTCATACCATTATTTTCCTTCATCCGTCGCTACTGGGCATGGGGAAAATATCTTGCTTTGCTGTTGCAATTTATTTTGATCTGTTATTTCCGCCTAAATCATTCGGATCAGCAATATTACGGATTCAGATTTGTTCAGATATCAGACATCTTTCCTCGAGTGATTTTCCCGCGCTGGTGGGCACGCGAAAACAACCTTCAGTGTTGATATTTATTTTGATCGCTTTTCCCACCTAAATAATTCTTCAGTGACATTTAAGATTCGTTTGTGTCATGTCTCCATGGTTGTTCAATCTGTACATGGATGGGGTAATAAAAGAGGTACAAGGTAGGGTAGTGGATGTTGGAGTGGCCCTGGTGAGAGAGGATAGTGTTTGGAAACTCCCTGTACTGTTGTTTGCAGATGATACTGTGTTGTTGAGTGAAGACGAAGGGGAGCTGCAAGGCTTGGTGGATGAGTTTGAGAGTGTGTGTAAGAAACGGAACCTAAAGGTGAATGTAGGGAAGAGTAAAGTGATGGTCTTTGAGAGAGGTGAAGTTAGTGAATGTACAGCGAGGTTAGATGGTGAGGAATTGGAAAATGTGAGTACGTTTAAGTATTTGGGTAGTGTGATGAGTAAGGATGGAGATTTGGAGGGTGAAGTGCTTGAAAGGGTACAGCAGGGAAGAAAGGTTGCTGGTTCTTTGAAAGCAGTGATAAGAAACAGGGAAGTGAGCATGGAAGTGAAAAAGTTACTACATGACTGTATTGTGATACCAACTCTAACGTACGGAAGTGAAGCTTGGACATTGTTGGAAGGACACAAGTCAAGAGTGAGAGCAGTGGAAATGAGTTATTTAAGAGGAGCCTGTGGAGTCACGTGGAGAGACAGGCTGACGAATGAGGATATAAAGGAGCGTTGTGGTGTGGATGTGGATGTGATAGGAAGCGTTATGAGGAACACACTGAGGTGGTTTGGCCATGTGGAGAGGATGGAGGGTGAAAGACTGACGAAGAGAGTGTATGTGAGTGAGGTGGAGGGGGGAAGAGGGAGGGGGAGGCCGAGGATGAGATGGAGGGATGGGGTGGAGAGGTATATGAGAGAGGGGGGTGTGAGTTGGGAGCGGGGCAGTGAAATGGCGGGGGACAGGGAGACTTGGAGGCGATTTGTTTGTGGCCACCCCAAACGGGATTGAGGCGTCTGGCAATAGATAGATAGATAGATTTTTTTTGCAGATATACGTTTTTCATTCAGTATTATTCCCAAAATTTGCTTTAACATATTTTTGGTTTATGCTTCTTCTCTATAATAGTCTCACCTAAACTGAGTGTGTGTGCGTGTGTGTGTGTGTGTGTGTGTGTGTGTGTGTGTGTGTGTGTGTGTGTGTGTGTGTGTGAGAGAGAGAGAGAGAGAGAGAGAGAGAGACTTGCACCTAAGTAGGCTTACTGGTAGGTACTGTATGCTGATAAACAGATAGATATAGAGATAGATAGATGGGTAGGCAGGCACTGATTACGATAGATAAATAGATGCATAAACAGACACACAGACAGACAGAAAGACAGCCAGACAGAGACAGAACGACAGACAGAAATAAATGGATATAGATAGACAGATACGTAGGCACTGATTAAGGTTGACAGAGACAGATAAACAGACAGACAGACAGACAGACAGATATAGACAGAAAGTTGGACAGATAGATAGATAGACAGACAGATAGATAGAGAGGTAGATAGACAAATACATAAATATATAGAAAGATATTTGGAACGAGATATACAGGTAGACAGATAGACAGAGAGATACTGGGAGGTAATGACAGACCGGTTGATAATATAGTGATAGAAAAATAGATAGACAGAGAGACAAGGGTGACAGAGATAAAACTAGGGATAGATACAAATGTGAAAGCCCCATTTAAAACACAGGAAGGTAGTGTAAGAACAAAGGAAAGGACTAGCACGCGAAATGGAACTGTGCTCTAAATAAAACACAGACTCTTGCTAAAACACTGTACACCTGAAACACCCACACACACAGACACACAGACACACACACAGACACAGACACACACACAGACACAGACACACACACACAGACACAGACACACACACACACACACACACACAGAGTTTATAATTTCCTTTCCCTTCCATTTTGCAAGTCTAAAGCCCCCTGCTCCCCCCCTCTCTCACACACACACACACACACACACACACACACACACACGACAAATTTCATTTTTTCATTTTCATCTTCCTTTTTCCATTCTGTCTAGCACGCACGCACGCATGTATGCACACACACACACACACACACACACACACACACACACACACACACACACACACACACACACACACACACACACACACACACACACACACACACACACACACACAATACTCGCTTTTTCCTTTTTGTTCCCCTTTCTTTGTCTCTATATTTAGTTGTGTGGTTTTTTACTTCGTTAAGAGAGAGAGAGAGAGAGAGAGAGAGAGAGAGAGAGAGAGAGCTACACAGATAAACATATGAATCGATACACAGATAAACAAAGATGCAATGATAGATAGACAGATAGACAGAATGATAGATAGATAGATAGATGGATGGACGGATAGATAGATAGATACAAAGATATACACTGTGCTTTGACGATGATCACTTTATTAGCTGTAAGAATGAAGGGAAATATTGATACACGCAATCTTGTACTCAAAATAATCCTTCAGAACGTTTATGAAAATGGCTGAATTCCTTACCACAATTACAACCACAACACCAACCACCACATAACCCCCTACCACAACTGCAGCCACAACACCAACCACCACATAACCCCCTACCACACTCCACAACCACAGGGCTTTATCACCATTGTCTCTAAAACCGCTTCTGTATTGCAAACCTACCCTGCCAGTTCCATCCATCAACTATTTCTCTATTGTCCTTGTAAGCAATGTCTACTGTACTCATGTAACTCAGGATTCTATTTACTACGCTGGGTGGTAACCATAATGGGGTGACGTGGAGCCTACTATGATGCCTCTGCTAACTGGGTGAAGGGACGCAAATGCGGCATCCACCCAAGAACCAAACGTCCACATTAATTCCAGACTAGCTACTAATGGCCTTAGGGGCGAAAAAGGTCTCCCTCATCAATTATCCAAAAGGTCACCAACAACTATAGCTCCATAAAAATAAATAAATAAATAAATGGCTTCTCCTCCCCTGCTACACTGCACATGGCCCCACCGGATGACCACTGCCCCGTCCTTCTGCAACAACTGTGAACCAACTGTGCAGAGGCAACGATGCAACGGTGCGCGCTGCTGTCCTCTGCCAACCCGCCCGTGTGAGTGACGCCAGCTGTGTGTGGTATGGTGATGCTGTGTTGACGGTGGGTAGTGTAGGTGTGGCGATGTAACTTAAAGAATTTGACCCTGACACACACAGTATCATCTCTCTCTCTCTCTCTCTCTCTCACACACACACACACACACACACACACACACACACACACACACACACAAAACAGCAGCAAAACTTGAAGCGCAGACTTCCCGTTTCCTTTTTGAAGATAATACCAATTTGTCGCTTCTTTGTGGCAGGGTAAGACGGCTGAAAATAGTTGAGAGAGAGAGAGAGAGAGAGAGAGAGAGAGAGAGAGAGAGAGAGAGAGAGAGAGAGAGAGAGAGAGAGAGAGAACCCTTCAGCAAGTGTAAGAGGGGTGGGAGGATTTAATCAAACACTTCCGTTCCTGCCTCACCGCCCTGCCTCACCACCTTACCTCACCACCTCATCACTGCCTCACCACCCTGCCTCACCACTCTACCTCACCACCCTGCCTCACCACCCTGCCTACATCCTCTACCAACTCTTTCAGTACAATACCCTGTCTTCCCTGTAACCTACCTATTCCTTTTTATTCCCCTGCCTCACCACTTTCTCTCACTTTGATTCTCTCTCTCTCTCTCTCTCTCCTTCCTCACTTCTCAATCTTCCTGTCTCAGTCCTTTGCCTATCCAAACTGCCTATCCACTCTATCCTGCCTCACCTCTCTACCTCTCTGCCTCACCACTCTGTGCCTTATCTTTCTTCTCTGCCTGCACACTCATCTCTGCCTGATCCTGTCCTCTGCCCCCCTCCCCAGCTTAACCACGGTTCCGTTGCTTCCCTTCCTTTCCCCTCTCTTCCTCCTCCATTTTCTTCCTCTCATCCCTCTCTATTTCCGCTTCCCTTCTTTTTCTCACTGTTTCCCCTTGGTTTCTTCATCATTCGTCCCCTCACCTCCCTTCCCCTCTCCCCTATACCCTCCCCCTTCCCTCCAACAATCTCTTCCCTTCTCTTCCCTTCTACCCCCATGCTTTTCCCCTCACCTCTAAAAGTCGTGCCCCCTTCCCCCCAGGTCCCGTCTCTCCTGCCCTGCCATTACGTGTGGGTCACGCTGGTGGGATTTACGGCGTAATGGCGGCACTGACAGGGATGGGGCGGGGCACGGCGCTGCACACGACCAAGGCAGGGCAGGGCAGGGGAACCTTGGAACCTCAGGGCACAGCATGTCCCTGGCCGATTGTCCTTGACACTGAGAAACCTCCAGAGGACTGAGGGTCAAGCAGTATGATGATGATGATGATGATGATGATGATGGTGATGGTGATGATGATGTTATTGGAACCACTGTCTCATCTGGAATTGAACCCAGTGGACTGCAAGACACCTGCAGGATGCAGGAGAGAGAGAGAGAGAGAGAGAGAGAGAGAGAGAGAGAGAGAGAGAGAGAGAGAGAGAGAGAGAGAGAGAGAGAGAGAGAGTATTGTCCACTTGCTATCTCTTTCACCTGCCTTCCATTTATACCTAAGTCTCTCTATTCATACACCCCCTCATGCAGTAAATTTAATCCCACAGGTTTCTCCTCTCTGTTCTTAACCTTATCTCTTCATCCCCTCTCCTCACCTGCCTCTCCACTCACCCCCCCACCCCGGTTTCTTCTTCACCATCCCTCCACCTTCCCCTCCCCTGTTTGCTCTCTACTCCTCCTCCACCCTCCCCTCCCAGTTCTTCTCTATCCTCCCTCCATCTTCCATCCCTAAATTCCTCTCCATCTTTTCTCTCCACTTCCCTCTCCGCCTCCCCTTCCAGTTTTTACCCACCTTCCATCCCCAGCTTCTTTTCAGTCTCCTCTCTCACACTTCTTGTCCCACTTTTTCCTTCACTCTCCCAGCTCCACTCTCCGGCTACTATATTTCCTCCACTTTCCGTCTCGCTTCTTTCTCCCCTCTCTCTCCCCACATCCTTCCACACCATCCCGTGGGTCTGTCTCTTTCGTGGCCTATCATTTGACTATCCCTCACAGTCAGTATCTAAAATATTATCTACCGTAAATATGTTTCTATGTATCTACTGATTGTTAAGAAAATATCTCTTTAATGCCTGATCCGAAGTAGATAAAAATCGGCGCATACTCTGTGTGTGAGTCTGGGAAGAAGCGACTGGATTTTGGTACAAAAATATCAAAGGTCAGGGCCACAAGTCAAAGTCAACGTTCGGATTTGGCATCGCTCTCTCGTTTCAAACTGCAACGCATATAATTACCGAGCGTTTAGAATTCTCTTCCCAGGCCGATAGTTCATAGTTTATTGAACCCTAACCTATCCTACTCTACCCTAACTTAACCTAGTCTAAACTCTCCTGGAAAAGAAAACGTACCCAACTCAAGTGTAGTATGGAAATTACCTTCAGTCTTACCTTACTGCTGGTGTCACAGTGTTGTTGTGTGGGTGTGTTGCTACAGCCACTGAATAGCCACCTCCATGTCGTCCTGCCATCCTTTTCTGTCCTGCTTCTCCTCTTGAAAGGCAGCATTAACAGGCCTCCAAGACATCCTGCAGAATAAAAAAACAAAGGTAAGGGAGGGTGTAGACACCATGAGGTGCTTCGTCGGGTGCTCATCACCATAACTTAATGGTTCGATCTTACTATGCTGTATTCACAACTTCCCTGGGACACAAGGCCGTTGTTTCATTAAGTTCCCTTTGTCACCTCTCCTGGGTACTCATTTTACGTACCAAGGCACAAAGGGGGGCTACACACCTCAGTCTAGTGCACAGTTAATGGGGTGTTCCGCATCTAACTCTTGTCCTTCTCCTCACTCTTTTGTTCTGCACTTCATTCTCGTTTCCTGAACCAAATTTTGTTGTCCTACACCTAACTCTTTTGTCCTACACCTAACTCTTTTGTCCTACACCTAACACTTTTGTCCTACACATAACTCTTTTGTCCTACACCTAACACTTTTGTCCTACACATAACTCCTTTGTCCTATACATAACTCCTTTGTCCTACACCTAACTCTTTTGTCCTACACTTAACCCTCTTGTCCCTCACCTAATTCTCTTATCGTGCTCCTAACTCTCTTGTCCTCCTCCTAACTCTCTGGAAATCACAGAAACATGGCCCAAATTTGAGCGGGACAAGCATTTTCCCTCCGTAATCTTCTTAATGTACTCTGTCTGCAACGCCTATATTTTTAACACCATCAGCTGATTACCCAGCCTTTGGAAATTTGGATAAGGATTTTCTTTCATCACTTCACGCCTTTACTAAAATGATGTCCCTTTTTTTCCGGCTTATTCTTGATACATCCACACGATTTCAATCAACTTTGGAACGATGTATAACAGTGAAGGACCTACAGAATATCTAACTCTTCCAGCTCAAGAAATCACCGCTAAGATGAATAAAATGTCCAGTAAAAGCAAGAATCATGCAAAATATCCGTCATTCAGTAGCACACCTCCTACACCTTTACCTGGCCCAGATTTTCGCCGTTTCGTTGCATTTGTCACCTAGCTTGTTGGCGGAAAAAGGCAATGCTACGGTTCTGTATCTATTCCTCCGCATTTCATTGGTATTGTATTCTCGTCTTAATCTGTTGCTGTACGCCGAAACTATCTTTATTCCGTAGCTCACCGTCCTTCTTGCTAGGGATATGGAGGGGTCTGAGGGTCGTTTGTACAGCCGGGCAGCTACTTCACCTGGCCATATCAGTACCACCAGGTGAAGGATTCCCTCTCCTCCTCGCTGCCAACTCATTCATGTTTAATTTCCTCATCCGTCTCTCACTCTTCATTCACATATTCTCCAGGTTTATCTCCTAGCCTTGGTCTAGGTCTTCCCCTCCTTCTCCTCCCATCCAGCTCACTCGCATTTTTCTCGTCAATATATCACTTTCCATTCCTATATTCTCGAATTTTATCTCACCACCTTGGTCTCGGTCACCTTCTCCCTCTCCTCCCAACCACCTCTCTCTCACTTATAATCACCTAGTTAGTCTCTCACTCACTCTTTACACCCGTCTTATCTCTTATCTTGGTCTCGGTCACCTTCTCCCCCTCCTCCCAACCGCCTTACATACACATTTCTCGTCGGTCCCATTCGTCATTCGCACTACAGTTCTTGGCTGAACCAGTTTAGAATGTAATTGTTGCATAGTAAATGTGGCAAGGGCAACAGAAACTATCGAACCACCACCACCACCACCACCACCACTACCACCATCACCACCACCACCGTCACCACCACCACCACCACCACCACCATCATCATCATCGTCGTCGTCATTGTCGTCGTCACTGTCGTCTTCATTATCACCATCATCATCATCCTGACCTTTCGTTCCACCTAAGAATAGAAACTCATATGTGCTGAAATATTTAATGGAGACAGTTGCTTTAATACTTTCCTGTGTAAAATTATTGAGGAAAAGAACAGTATGATGAAATGTTAATATCCTTGTGTTCTAAGATAATGAGGCCTGACCAGCTAATTATTTACTTCAGCAGTTATTATAAATTTTGAGAGTTTGACATGGGAGTGTGGAGGGTGTGGCTGTTGCATCTCTCTCTCTCTCTCTCTCTCTCTCTCTCAGGAGGGTGATATTTTTAGCTCAACGTGTGTGTGTGTGTGTGTGTGTGTGTGTGTGTGTGTGTGTGTGTGTGTGCAGAAAATTATTCTAACAGATTTTACCGGATTTTAACCAAACTTGGTGGAGGGTTGAGGGGCAGCCAAGGGGTTGACGAATTTCCCTTCTTAGGTCATCAGTCAAGATCACGGGGTCAGGTCAACATAGTGTTTTTGTCCGATTTAGATATAATTTTGAAAAAAGAGTTTAAGGAGTGAGGATGAAGGGATTACTTTGGGGATGGTTTCTCAAAGGTCAAGGTCACAGGGTAAGATCAAAGATTAATATTTTCAGTCAAAGTAGCTCTGAGCTAATTCGAAGCAAACTTAGTGGAAAGATTGGGGGTCAGCCAAGGATTAAGAGACTCGGTTTGATAACAGGTCAAACTTTAAAGCCACAGGTCCAGGTTAACACATTCAGTACTGATCTGAATATAAATAAATAAATGCACGTAGATATATACGCATTTCTGTCTATCTGTCTATGTATCTATTTTCTATAGGTTACATATACGCTGCACAGATAGATAAAGATAGATAAACAGACTAAAATACTAGCGTTGTTCCGACCATGTGGGGGTTAATGAGAGCTGACGAGTGAGTTATTAAGCACAGTTATTATGGTAAAATGTGAGTGAACCTGGCTTGTGTGTGTGTGTGTGTGTGTGTGTGTGTGTGTGTGTGTGTGTGTGTGTGTGTGTGTGTGTGTGTGTGTGTGTGTGTGTGTGTGTGTGTGTGTGTGTGTCAGCTCGTTATAGCTGTTGACGCTGCTGGACAATAACAAATCATTAATCCTACATTGCCTTGTTTTTGTTGTTTTTTATTGTTGTTTTATTGTTATTGTGACAGATGCTGCTGGATAATGCAAATCATCTCTCTCTCTCTCTCTCTCTCTCTCTCTCTCTCTCTATCTATCTATCTATCTATCTACCAGAATTGTTTATATAATTGATTCTCTAGTTTCAAAATGGCCTTTAAATCAACAGGGTATATGGATCATGATTTTTATTTTTTTATTTTTTTGTCCACAGGAAGCAATGATCCAAAGTGCCTTGCAAATTCACATAAATCTTTTCTTGGAGATGTTCTAAAATACCAATTAATTCTATGGATACAGCGACATCTTTTTCTGTAAGGTAGTTTTTCCGGTGCCAGGTAAATATATTCGGTTAAGCCCCTAAACAAAGGTGAAAAAGGAATGAACGCTCGGTGTGACTTGCGTAGATCGAGAAGTCAGTCTTAAAGTGGAGAAAATCAGTTGGGGATAGCACGATTTATCTGTCTATCTATCTATCTATCAATCTATTTCCTTTTTCATTTAATCCGTCAAAACGATTTACCTCTATCCATCTGTCTATCTATCTCTCTGTATGCCAGTTTATCGTCTGACACCGTAATCCCGGAAGACTTGGCCACAAACGAATCGCCCCATATTACCCTGTCCTAAGTCATCAGGCTGTCCCACCTCCAGCTCACTCCCCTCTCTCTTATATACCTCTCCACCCCCTTCCACCATTCCATCCTTGATCTCACCATCCCTTACCACCCTCCACCTTACTCACATACACTCCTAGTCAGTTTCTCATTTTCTACATGGCCAAACGCAATGCTTCGGACGGCAAGAACAAAGCTAGAAGACACTCAGATAGCGCATACCTCCGCCAACGCCAATAAAACTTAAAATTTCCTGCAGTAATCCCCGCTCTCCCACCAGACGAATACTTTTACGGTCTCACACAGCTAATCACTTAATTCTCCGGTCTTAGTCTGCCCTGCTACTGAGTCTCGGCGATCGTGTACCGCCGCCGAAGCCAATTAAATTTGTGAGTCATTCTTGCATTCTAATCCGGATCCACCTAAAAATCTAATCAACTCTTCATTGACCCACTGCCCACCTATCCACCAGACTTCACTCAAATCCGATCAAATTTTTTTTTCAGATACCTGGTACACATAATTGGCGGACTCGAGTAAATACGTAACCTCCTCCAACTTTGCTGACGAAGACCATAACGTAATTGGTTAAACAGGCTTAATGAGACACACTTCACGTACGTAATGTGTACAATATATGAGAATGATCCTTAAGGCAGGAGTTCATCACTTATCCGCATCTTTCGTTCTTTCTCTCGCCTTCTCTTTTCTCCTTTTTTTTTTTTTTTTTCCCTCCTCCTCCTGCTCACACTGCCGCTGTCACCAGAATTTTTATCCACCATTTTCTTCTCTTCCTTTTGCTTCCTCTCTCCTCTTCCATACGTCTCCCCCTCTCTTTTACCTCCCTGCTCTCTCCCTCCCTTCCTTCGCCATTTCCTCCTCCTCCTGACACCACTACAATCATATTACTTACAGCCCTATGTCGCTGCCTCAGGGTTCCCACCTTCCTCATTGCTCTGTCACACTTCCCTGACTTCATGAGACACCCTCTTTCTCTCTCTCTCTCTCTCTCTCTCTCTCTCTCTCTCTCTCTCTCTCATTACTCTGCCACAGATGCCTTTCTCCATCACCCAACCCGCCTCCTTTCCCCTCCCTCTCCTCTCTCTTCCTTCCCGTTATACCACATCTCTCCTTCTTTCCCTCTCTTCCTCCACTGTCTTCCTACACTTCTGCTCATCTTCCTCTTGCCCTGTCTTCCTCCCTCCCTCTCTCCCTCGTCTTCCTCCCTTCCTCTCTTCCTCCACACTTTTACCTTCCTCCTCCACTTCCTTTATTCTTCTCCTGAATCCAATCACTCTTTCCCTGCCTTCCATCTCTCCCTCCTACGGCACTTCTCAGCTCCTCCCTCTCCCTCTCCCCCTCCCTCTCTCTCACCCCGTCCCCTTCTCTCCCTCTCTCCCTCCCTTTCTCCCCCCGTCCCTTCCCCCTCCCCCCTTCCCTTCTGAAGCCAAAAGAGGGGTAAATTTTCATTTTTTCTTGTGTACCTCTCCAAGTTACACCATCAGACGTGACCTGAACCTCTCTCTCTCTCTCTCTCTATCCATCCATCCACCTACATACTTGTCTATCTACCTATCTATCAATCTGACGACCTGTCCGTTTATCTACCTATCCATCTACCTATCTATGTATCTATCTATCGACCTGTCTATCTAACTATCAGTCTATCTATCTATCTGTCATAGATATCTCGGTGTTGAAGGCATTGGCATATAGCCTTATCGGAGAGACTGACACTTGACTGGAGGCTGTGAGGTGATGGTCGCTGGGGGAAGGAAGGAAGGAGGAAGGACGATGAAAGCAAGGGAGGGAGGAGAAAAGGAGAGTGGGATGGGGAGGAGAGAGAGAGAGAGAGAGAGAGAGAGAGAGAGAGAGAGAGAGAGAGAGAGAGAGAGAGAGAGAGAGAGAGAGAGAGAGAGAGAGAGAGAGAGAGAGAGAGAGAGAGAGAGAGAGAGAGAGAGAGAGAGAGAGAGAGAGAGAGAGAGAATGTGGAAGGATAGCAAGGAGAGAGAAAGACGAGAATGATGAGAGGAGGAGGAGGATGAAGGGAAGAAAGAGAGGAAGGAAAGGAAGAGGAGCGAAAGAAATATGAAATAAATAAAATAAGAATGGGAAGAAGGAAGGAAAGAGAGAGGAAAGGATTGTACACACACACACACACACACACACACACACACACACACACACACACACACACACACACACACACACACACACACACACACAGGTAGATCAAAGCCCCCCAACGGTAACCTCCTGGATAATGTTCAATTCCTGTCCTGCCTCACAAGCCCTGACTCCCTCCCTCACACACCCTGACTCCCTCCCTCACCTCATACACCCTGACTCCCTCCCTCACACACTCTGGCTCCCTCCCTCACACACCCTGACTCCCTCCCTCGCACACTCTGGCTCCCTCCCTCACCTCACACACCCTGACTCCCTCCCTCACACACTCTGGCTCCCTCCCTCACACACCCTGACTCCCTCCCTCACACACTCTGGCTCCCTCCCTTACACACCCTGACTCCCTCCCTCACCTCATACACCCTGACTCCCTCCCTCACACACTCTGGCTCCCTCCCTCACACACCCTGACTCCCTCCCTCGCACACTCTGGCTCCCTCCCTCACCTCACACACCCTGACTCCCTCCCTCACACACTCTGGCTCCCTCCCTCACACACCCTGACTCCCTCCCTCACACACTCTGGCTCCCTCCCTTACACACCCTGACTCCCTCCCTCACACACTCTGGCTCCCTCCCTCACACACCCTGACTCCCTCCCTCACACACTCTGGCTCCCTCCCTTACACACCCTGACTCCCTCCTTTACACACCCTGACTCCCTCTCTCACACACCCTGACTCCCTCCCTTACACACCCTGACTCCCTCCCTTACACACCCTGATTCCCTCCCTCACATACTCTGGCTCCCTCCCTCACACACCCTGACTCCCTCCTTCACACACCTTTACTCCCTCTCACACACACCCTGACTCCCTCTCTCACATACCCTGACTCCCTCCCTCACGCACCCTTACTCCCTCCCTCACGCACCCTGACTCCCTTCCTCATACACCCTGACTGCCTCTCTCACACACCCTGACTCCCTCCCTCACACACCCTGACTCCCTCTCTCACGCCTCGGCAGGAGTTTTTTCAGCGTGTATTAAAAGACTGGATGATCATAGGGAACTATTTAATTATATCAGGGTGTCTGTACGTATTAATGTGGGGGGCCGAAGACGCAGCTATTGTAGGCGGGTGCGTTTCTGTGTATCTTTATTATGAACTCGCTTCCCTAGATCAGTTCCCCTCAACCTTTAACTCACAGCAGTTAAAATCCAGTTATTAGATTTGTGTTTTTCTTAATGGAGGACACCTGTAATCTGGTGTATGGATTTATTTTTTGCATAATTAGTTTGTTTTCCTTCCTTTGTTCATCTTCTGTTAAAAAAAAGCCACGATATGTCACCAAAATACCTCATTAATACCTGACCCGATCCTCCTTATACATGACGTATACTGTGTGCAGGTTTGGGAGGAAGTGATTATATGGGTTAAGATCAAAGTTATGGGTCAAGGTCAGATAGTTTTATTCAGTGTAAGCTTGAACTCTCGACAGCAGAGGGTAAACTGTGACCTATAAACTTCATAAAACGTGAACTCCTCAGATAATTCATTCTTCCTGACGGCACTCTTTCTCTTTCCCATACGTATTTAGAAGTTCTCTTAAGCTGAACTTGTGTGTAAGATTGTACATGTGTTTGCCTTCGTTCATACCCTCATACTCGTTCCTCTTTCCTCTTTCTCCATTGTTCCTCTCCCATCATCATCATCATCATCATCATCATCATCATCATCATCATCATCCTTATCCTTTCCTTCCTTTCTGCTCTTTGTCCCTTACTTTCTTCTTCACCCCTCTTCTTATTCCCCTTAATATATCATATCCTTCACTTTCCCCTTACCCTTCCTTCTCTCCCCCTCTCTTCACCTTTCATCACTCCCCCAGTCTCCCTCTCCGTACCCTCCCCATATCACTTGTCACTTCTCATTCCCCTACCCCCTGTCCCTTTCCATTCCCTTCCCCTTGCTCCCTCTCCATTCCCCTCACCCCTCTCCCTAGGCCACTATTCCCCTCTCCTCTCTCCCTCTCCATTCCCCTCCCCCTCTCCCTTTCCATTCTCCTTCCCTATCTCTCCCTCTCCGTTTTCCTCACTGCCCTTTCTTTTTCCCTTTATCTTTCCTACCATCTCCCCTTCACTCCCCTCCCCTATCACCCCCCTCCTTCTTTCCCTCTTCCTCCTTGCCGACTTTCCTCCCCTTTCTTCTTCCCCCACTCCCCTCATCTCCCTTTAACCCCTCTCCCATTCTCATTTCCCTCTATCCCTCCTTTATCCTCCCCACCCTTCTCCCTCCCGTTCCGCCTCATGCCCTACCCACCCCCCAGGACCCACTCTATTCCTGTGGTGTCCTGGCCGGGGCACACACTCCTCTGGGGCACTCGGGGGGTGGGGGGAGGTTCTATGGCGTGTAACTGGGAACACATTTCACCATACACTGCACACTTTCATTCGCTGGACACTACACGCTGCAACACACTTCGCTGCTCACTACAGTTACATTTGCCACACACTACACTACACACTTTCATTAACTGCGCACTATCATTACCGCATACTTGTTCACTATTCATTACGCACTTTCATTCGCTGCACACTCCGCACTACTATGCTCTTGTTTACTGCAAACTTCTCTTCTTTACACACAGCACATTTGTATTCAGTGCGCACTACACTCTACACACTTACCTTCATTGTGCACTTGCCACATATGTCCACAGCACACTACACACATTTGTTTATTGCAAACTACACACCCTTGTTTCCTTGTTTCTTTCTAATTATTTAATCACATTGCACACACTCTTATTCACTCCACACTACATGCTTTTTCCCTGCACACTACACACTTCCCGTTACTTCTAAAAGGTCTATCGTACTGTTCTGTTCACTGTTTATTACTATTATACTACACACTTCTGCTCACTGCTACTGATATATTTGACACGGACATGCACACCCACAGTACCGTATAATCACTGCCATTAATCGGTACTGATAAACATGACACTCACGCAAACCTACCCCCCCACTCACACACACAGTAACAGTATAATCAGTGCAATTAATCAGTACTGATAATGTCACGCACGCCAACCTGCACCTACTCTCTCTCTCTCTCTCTCTACAGTCTACACCTACACAGTCACGCACACGTCCTAGTCTATAATAAAACAGCCCCCATCCACTAAATTTATTCTCTCGTGTGAAGTGTTTAAATACACTTATCTTTTTACCTCTGTCGTTTGTCATGCAATACACGTGCTTTGACGCCTCTCCTGTGCCACATAAAACATAGATATTTGTGCTATACCTAAGACGGACGTTTCTTGGCGTGTTTTTCAGTTCTAGTTCAGTATTCAAGCTGATGGCATGACACAATTTCGCCAAGATGAAATAACTGGACTATAAAGAACATGGCCCATATTTTCGTCGGGTAATGAAGCTTCCTAACACCTCTTCCTTAGCGATTTTTTTTGATGTGGCTGTTGCTATCAATTCGTATGTTATTTGTGCTGAGTATGCTGTTATTTGAATGATTTTAATGTCACAGACGAGGACAGTAAGCGGCAATAAACAAAATAAATAGCTTAGAAAGACGCGTCAGGGAGCGCGGTACCGGCTCATGTCTTCTCCCCTGCAACCCTCCTCTACATCCTATACCCCAACACTTACACTCAGATTTTTTTAGTGATAAGACTAAAATTCCTTGTCTCTCTTTGTATTAGCCATGTACCGTACTGGTTAAGGCAGCAATTAGACTCATTAAGCCCTAATTATACCCCTACACACACTTAGCCACCTGTTAATTACATCCCCAAAGGTTAATAGCCTGATAATACGGAATGATGAGTGTATGCAATTAGTGACGACTATTATAGACTAAGTGCTTTGCCTTCCATCTCACCTACACACAGGCCTGGGTCCATCTATATCTGTCTTGCTCTCTATCTGTTTATCTATCTACATGTCCACCAGGTATCTATCTGTCTGTATCTGTATGTATGTATGTATCTATCTACAGTATGCATCTGTGTATCTACCTACTTACCTGCTTACCGACCTGTCTGTCTATCTATCTATCTATCTACCTACCTACCTCTTCATCTTTTTACCTACCTACTTACCTACCTATCTATCTATCTATCTACCTGTCTACCTACCTACTTATATATCTTTCTAGCTACCTACCTATCCACCTACCTACCTACCCATCTGTCTGTCTATTTATCTATCTATCATCCCTGCCTCTGGAGTAAAAACCCCTTATTATTGGCCGATGATGCTGATGATGCTGATGATAATGATGATGAAGATAGTTTTGAGTGTGTGATGATGATGATGACGACGACGATGATGATGATGATGATGATGGTTGTGAGTATGTGATGAATATGGTGGTGGCTGTGAGTGTGTGATGATGATAATAATGATGATGATGATGGTGGTGGTAGTGGTGGTGAGTGTGGTGATGACGGTGATAATGATGACACTGCAGGATGTTATTGTTATGGTGTCTTGTTATAGTGTTATTTTGGCGGTATCAGTATTTGTCAGATGTTTGTGTTGTTCAGTCCTAAGCTTTCTCCTTCACTGCATTTCATAGCCATTTGTGACGCTTCATGACGTCTTACCTGAGAAGATACTGTTATTAGGTCATACTCTTTTCACCTTAACCCGGACCTAATTTTTGTCATTTTGCAGCTTATTTCACGTACATTAATACAAAAAATTACTGTTCAAATCCTTGCCACAGCACTTCTTCGTGACTAACATCATATTCTAGTGTTTTCAATCAATTGTTACAACCCAGATGGAGAAATGGAAATTCAGGTTAAGTTATCGTAAAACCAGCACATCACTCCCATCAGCCAGAGAAAGTCATTTTTATTCCATTCGTAGTGTCTGCATTTGAAAAGTGTTTGCATTTGTAAGTGTTCGCTTTTGTAGTGTTAGTAAATGACAAGTATTTTCGTCTGTAAGTAGTTTTCATTACATCCGCCAGTGATTTTGGACGGAGGTTATGTATTTACCTGTGATTGTCTGTCTGTTTTTGTATATCTAAAAAAAATGATATTGGATTTCATTGACATGCGGTGGATAGGTAGGCACTGGGACAAGGAAGAGCTTAACAGATTCTGAGGCTGATCCAGATCTTGATGCAGATTTAAAACATAAATTTTGCTGGTGTTAGCGGAGGCATGCTCTCTCAGGCTGTGTAGCCGGGCAGACTAAGATCATAAAATCAACTTGCTATGTGAGACGGTAAAAGCGTTCGTTCGGTAAGAAAGGGAAATTACAGCAGTAAATCATAAATTTTATTGGCCCTAGAGGAGGTATGCGTTCTCTGTGTGCTCTCTTACTGGCAAAATGTTAGCATCTGTAAAGTGTTTGGAATTTTAAATGTTTGCATTTGTCAAGTACTTACATTTGTAGTGCTTGCATTTGTTGTGTTTGCATCTGTAAAGTGTTTGCAGCTGTATAGTGTTTGTGTCTGGTCCTAAATGTTCTGGGATACTCCTGTTGCACGGCATTTGTGGCGTCTGGTGGCGATATATATAAGTCAGTTGAGGAAAATACCCCTTACTGCCATTACCAACCCCCTCACAGCCATAGCATCTCATTCCTGCCCTGGACTTGCTATTAAAAAGCGATATTAGTTAAAGATACGGTGGGTGAGACAGTAGAGTTGTCTCCACCTGATAAAGATCCCTAACTTCTTTTTAATCTATGTGATGTCCAGGTGTACTCAGACTGAATGATGAATTTGACTAGTAACCAAGGAGACTCATTCCTACCTCATCAGATTTCATCCTACCGTAACTTAGTATTCAATTTGTGAGTGGCCCAGTTCCATCACATGAAAGCAACGCAGCTGTAGTGCCGCAGTGCCACGTGACGTCTAAGGACTGAAGGGAAGTGGTAGTAGTAGTAGTAGTAGTAATAGTAGTAGTAGTAATAGTAGTAGTAGTAGTATAGTAGTAGTAGTATAGTAGTAGTAGTAGTAGTAGTAGTAGTAGTAGTAGTAGTAGTGGTAGTAGTAGTAGTAGTAGTAGTAGTAGTAGTAGTAGGTAGTAGGTAGTAGTAGTAGGTAGTGTAGTAGTAGTAGTAGTAGTAATAGTAGTGGTAGCAGTAGCAGTGGTAGCAGTGGTAGTAGTAGTGGTAGTAGTGGTGGTAGTAGTAGTAGTAGTAGTAGTAGTAGTAGTAGTAGTAGTAGTAGTAGTAGTAGTAGTAGTAGTAGTAGTAGTAGTAGTAGTAGTAGTAGTAGTAGTAGAAGTAGTAGTAGTAGTAGTAGTAGTAGTGGTAGTAGTAGTAGTAGTAGTAGTAGTAGTAGTAGTAGTAGTAGTAGTAGTAGTAGTAGTAGTAGTAGTAGTAGTAGTAGTAGTAGTAGTAGTAGTAGTATGTTCATATGGAATGTGAACCCAGCGGACTGAAGGTTTAAGTTCTACACCTCCTGCAGTCCACCATCCTCCTTTTGGGGATGGGGAAGAAGTTGAGGGACGTTTCTATAATCTGGCAGCTCCACAACCCAGTCATCTCAGCGCCACCACGTGAAGGGACGGTGAAGAAAGCCCAAATCAACACCCATCCTCTAGTCACGGGTCATTATAATAAATTCCTGTCTCAATTACCCCCTAGAACACGACACACAACAATCGACTACCTTCACGTCCGCAACTTTACTGCTAAATGAACAAGGTTCAGTGGGAAACAAACTGAGTCCACCAGTCTGACAGGCTAGTGAATCGAACTCGAGGGAAAAAGACCACTGGTGTGTTGTGGGTGAATCAATGGACTTCGGTAACGGGCCTCCTACTCTATGTCCAGAGTCGGATGCATAAATATAAATATCAACATCGCTACATCACTGGTCTGCCCTGCTAAATTTCTTACTTAAGTATACACTCCTTTGCAGAGAAAAGTGAAATGGTAATTGAAAGGAATAATTATAAACAGTGATATTGGTGTGAGAGAGAGAGAGAGAGAGAGAGAGAGAGAGAGAGAGAGAGAGAGAGAGAGAGAGAGAGAGAGAGAGAGAGAGAGAGAGAGAGAGAGAGAGAGAGAGAGAGAGAGAGAGGGTGGAGCAAGGACATTTTTACCTGTCGCACTGCTAACCCTTATTGGACAGGTGAACTGGGAGGGAGGGGGAGGGGGAGGAGGAGGGAGAGGGGTAGGGGAGGGAGGAAGCGGAAAAGGGAAGAAGGAAAGGAAAAGGGGGCGGGGGAAGTGGGAAGAAGGGAAGAGGGGGAGAGGAGAAGGTAGGAGGAAAGAAGGAGGGGTGAAAGAGGGGAGAAAGTGGAGTAGGAGGAAGTTAGAGAGGGAGAGAGAGGAGAAGAAGGAAGAGGGAGGGAGAGATGAGGGGGGGAGGAGGAGGGAAGGGTGAGGGGGAGGGGAGGGGGAGAAAGGGCGGGGGAGGTAGAGGAGAGAGGGGGGAGGGGGAAGGGGTAGGAGGGAGGGAAGGTGGAACTGAGGGCTAATGTTGATAAAAAGCCTCGTTTTCTAATTACTCTAGTGATTTATTTCATTCATTACTAACTCATCTTTTCCTCCATCTTCATTACCATTACCACCTCCATGATCATTATCATTACATTCATCACAACTACCACCACCACAACTACCACCACCACCACCATCATGAGCATCATCATCATCACCATCATTATCATATTATTATTATTAAAATCACACACACACACACACACACACACACACACACACACACACACACACACACACACACACACACACACACACACACACACACACTTGATTTTCAGATGATTCAATTTACCCAAGAAAGATAAACAGCCTCTCACAATCTCCCTTTCGCTCACAGACTCTCTCTCTCTCTCTCTCTCTCTCCAGTATACAGCAAAAACACCAAAAGAGTCCTACCACCTCTTCCAAACACTGTTCACTACTTGCCTTTCTCCTCTTCTCCCCCCCTCTTTCTCAGGTATATTCCTCCCTCCCCTCCCTCCACTTCCCCTCCCTTCCCTCCTCTTCCCCTCCTCTCCCTCCTCTTCCCCTCCCCTCCCTCCTCTTCCCTTCCCCTCCCCTTATCTTCCCTGGCGCCTTGATATCCTCTCCAGATACTTCCCCTCTTCCCTCCACCCACTCCTATATGCCTTCCCCTCTCCCCTCCCCTCATCCTAGGTCACCCCTTCTAGACGCTACTCCCCTCCCAACTCTCAGATGCACTGCCTCCCCTCCTCCCCTCCCTTACTATCTTCCCACCCAAGGAAACCCCCTTCGGATATTACTTCCTTCCCCCAACCTCCACACACTCTAATATATTCCCTCATTTCCCCTCTCTCCCCCACATCCAAAGACAACCCCTCCCCATACTGCACCTACCCCTTCCCCTTCACTCTTGATGTATTCCCTCCCCTCGACTCCCCAGTTCTCTTCCTCCCCCCTTCTTTATTCCCTCCATCCCCAGTCTCTAATTTCTTCCCTCCCCTCCCCACCTCCCCCCAACCCGGCCTTGATCCAATCCCCATCTGGGTAATTGTCCAAATGATGACCCAATGTTTTCCTGCACTGAATGTCTTGTGTCTACCCACTTGCCCCTCTCCCTCACCCCTCATTTTCACTCACTCAGCACCTTCCCCTCACGTTCACTCACCTCCTCCCTCCGCCCCTCACATTCATTCATCCCCGCCCCCCACATTCATTCATCTCCTCCCCTCCTCCCCTCACTCACCCTCTCCGCCCTTCACTTTCACTCACCTCCTCCGCTTAACCCTTCGTATTCACTCCCTCCCCCTTCACTTTCACTCCCTCCCTCTCATCCATCATTTTCACTCACCCTTCTCCAAAACTCCCTTTAACTCACCCCTCCCACACTCACCTTCACTCACCCCATCCCACCCCTTACTTTCATCTATCTTCCCCTACATAGATACAAATAGACATCACTCCACCCCACGATATTCTGAAATTCCACCTTCCACATAATACTCTGTCTACCTTCCCTCTCCCACACGCATAGCCTCTCCATCCAGACACTCCACCACCACCACAATATATTCCACCCATACCAGCTTTCTATCCACCCGCTCCACTCCCCTTCCCCCAAAAAATGGCAACAACCCCACCAGCATATAATCTACCTCCACATCAACATATTCCACCTCCCGCATACCTTCCTCCCTTCCACTACTGCGCTTCCCTCCCCTCACACACACACACACACACACACACACACACACACACACACACACACACACACACACACACACACACACACAGAACAAGAGAAGAGAGAGAGAGAGAGAGAGAGAGAGAGAGAGAGAGAGAGAGAGAGAGAGAGAGAGAGAGAGAGAGAGAGAGAGAGAGAGGTTCGGGCGATAGGAAGGGAATGAAGCGCGTGTCAATGATAAATGAAACAGCGAACCATTTGGGCTCATTTCCTCTCACACCGCAGCCTTTCCCATTATTCAACAAGGCCTCTCTGAACCCGACAATAATGAAACTACCCACTAAATGCTTTCTTACTCTCTTTTGGACAAGGAACAGATAGACGGATAAATAAATAGGGGCTTTTTATCCACCAGAATCCATCACACATAATCACATTGTTTACATTGTTTTTATCTGGGAGGAGGATACTTTAACTTTAAATAAATCGCTAACAACAACTTAAAACCTTATGTAATCACTCTATGGAAAAACTACAAACTTACCAGACACTGTAGAAATGTGATTGTGCTTTCCAAATGTAATAAAAGAACAGGGAGCACTAGAATGCCCTAATATCATGCTGAAACACATTAGCACATCCTCTCACGTCCACAGATTCAAAGACACTGAAGCTTACTTGTCTCGGAGCTGGCATTTGATAGGTGGTTGCTCTCGTTGTAAACATACGATTGCCAGTTATTCAATTATTTTCGCCCATTTACTGGATTTAGGTGCTTCCAGCGTGTATCATAATATGCCAAGATATTTTAAAAAGCTTCAAAAGTGAGCTAGAAATGGCTGTGTTGTGGCGATGCTGTTAAAGATTATATCGACCCATTCGGATACTCTAACTCAAGCTTGGTCTTTATGTCATTCAATTTTGACTTTTAAATGTACTCGTCGCGCTGTATGCCTTTAAATTCATTCAGTGTCGAGGCTTCATTATAATAGATTCATTCCATAACCTCATTTAGACAAGACTGCTCCATTCTTGAGATTTTTCTAGCCTCTCTCTCTCTCTCTCTCTCTCTCTCTCTCTCTCGTAACATAGTGCTCACTGTCGAACGTTAAAATGTGAATCATGAACACATCAGTTTTGTACAGATACCAGTTAACTTAGTATCATAAACACAGCACCATGGTGGAGATAATATTGACATAGCATCCTACCGCTGTCTGCACCCTCTCTCTCTCTCTCTCTCTCTCTCTCTCTCTCTCTCTCGACCACAATATCCTCAGGTTCTGTCTCTCATCCAAACACTTTCTGCTTGACGCCGCTCATGGCTGTGACTCTCCACCAATTCGCTTCAAATTTGACACCTATGTTCCTTCGTCAATTAACCCCTGACTCCCCCCTCCCGCTTTCTGTTCTTTTTCTTTTTCTTTTCTTAGGCTGGAAGGGTCTTAGCGTACCGCCCTCCGCCTATCGGTTCATAGTCGCGAAGCTTATAGGTCCGTACCCACCCGGAAGTCCTCCCCCCCTTATTAACTTTAAAAATGCTTAGTTCTTATTGATATTGTAGATATTTTTATTATTATTATTTTTATCATCATCAACGTCATTATTATTATTAGTAGTAGCAGTAGTAGTAGAGTAGTAGTAGTAGAAGTAGTAGTAGTAGTAGTAGTATTTATCTTTTTTATTTTTGATCTAGAAGGCTGGCATTCCAAGACCGTTTAAGATAGAGACTTGAAATTTTCAGGAGTGATGTATCTTGGTTGCAGGCTTCAGCTGGCACTTTTTTTTTTTTTTTTCCTAGCACTAGCGCTGCACCAACGTCCCTTGTTATTTTTTCAATATTTACTCTCCTGCGCAGCAAAAACTACTGAATCGATTGCTTTGCAAATGCTGCAGTATGTAGTGGTCAACATACACTAGTGCACCTGGGTACTGATACTGAGATCCAACAAATACTTTTTTGAGAGATTGAGGAAAATCAAAATGGCCGCCTCATGCCTGAAAGTGCTAAATCGAAACGTATTTGGCCGATTTTGACCAAACTCGGTGGAAATGTTGTGGGTCATGAGTGAACATGATTTGCATAGTATGAATGACCTTGATCTCAAGGTCACAGGTCGAAGGCCGTTAAAATTTTGAGTCGTACCAATAGTCCCTTAACATTAGATCTGCAGTGATAAAAGTATTTTCATCTGGAATGTGGAGTTCTGTGAATATTGCTTAAACAGTTTCAGAATTATAGTTATTATCTTTTCCCTTGGAAGGAAAAATTGTAGCAGGCGAAAAGTGTTTGAGTCTTAGTGAAAAAAAAAAAAAAATCTGTTCCAGACTGGACGCTATGCTACAGGGCTACTGTGTACGGCAGCAAAACTGTCCTCTTGACTTGTGTGTGCATAGTGACCTCAATACGCACCATACATACATACATACGTACGTACATACTTACACACTATGACAAGCACAGCAATAGTTACTTACCATTAACCAGTTGTGTTATGTCAGATAAAATTCTAACAATTTAAACTGCACTGTACAAGAAGGTATTTTAATTGTTCTTATACTGCCCTCCCTCCTCCCCCCCCCCGCCCATAATAACATTTGTTTGGATAACTGTCCCCGTAAAATTCATATACATACATATATATATATATATATATATATATATATATATATATATATATATATATATATATATATATATATATATATATATATGCTATATTTGTTGCACCTTCTTGAATCCCTTTGTTGCACCTTCTTGAATCCCTTAGTTACATGTCCTTGAATCCCTTTGTTGCATCTCCTTGAATCCCTTAGTTACATGTCCTTGAATCCCTTCGTTGCATGTCCTTGAATCCCTTCGTTACATGTCCTTGAATCCCTTTGTTGCATCTCCTTGAATCCCTGTGCTGCACCTCCTTGAATCCCTTCGTTACATGTCCTCGAATCCCTTTGTTGCATCTCCTTGAATCCCTTTGTTGCACCTCCTTGAATCCCTTTATTGCACCTCCTTGAATCCCTTTGTTGCACCTCCTTGAATCCCTTTGTTGCATCTCCTTGAATCCCTTTATTGCACCTCCTTGAATCCCTTTGTTGCACCTCCTTGAATCCCTTTGTTGCACCTCCTTGAATCCCTTTGTTGCACCTCCTTGAATCCCTTTGTTGCACCTGCTTTTCTTTTTCCATCTCATTTTCTCTGACTCTTGGTGTAAAATTGGCTTGAAATTCACAAACTCACGCTCAGCTGTCTGTCCTAATTAAGATCTGTTTTTTAAAGGAAACAGAAAAAACAGCGAGGGACCTTTCCATGTTTTTTTGCTCTTTCGTCTATTAAAAAAATCATACCACACGGAAATGACTGTGCCTTTGTTTTTGAGTTTCAGACCTGGTATCCAGACTTCATATTGCCAGTGAACAAGGAAGCTCATGAAGTTTTGACGAGTTACTAACAGCTTCATGATCGGGATAATTCTTGCATCTCATTCCAGGCCATACAAGACTATTTCATTCAGCTGAGAGCGAGTGTTAATAGCTTGAGAGAGTTAATCCAGTCATCATTCTTTTTCCCATGGTCAGAAGAAGTTTTGTTTTGTGTTAAGAATTATGTTATTTAGCAGAGAGTGAGCCATAGGAACCTGAGTGTCAAAGGCTATTTATGACTACACAGGGAGGTATTAAGAAGTGTGTGTGTGTGTGTGTGTGTGTGTGTGTGTGTGTGTGTGTGTGTGTGTGTGTGTAGAACAAGACACTGTAATCGCTTGTTCTAACCTGACGAATATTCCTGGCACCTTTCAGCCCAGATGTTGGCCATGTGTAGTCAGACTGGAGGGATAATATGACTGGTAATCAAAGAGATCCAATTCCACCTCATAACTATGGCTTATCCACTTTCATGTACCCAAACCCACACTATAGTTCTTTCACCTTAACTTGGCCTAGTTTGTCCATTTGCATCTTTTATTACGTAGCTCAGTAGCAGGGAAGGACAATACCACGGCTCTACATCCTTCCTGTAGCACTTCTTCGTTACTAGCACCACCTTTTAACGCTGATCTCTCATGACTCAGAGTTCAAGATTGACAGATGGCAATTTCAGGACATATTGGTGTAAAGAGAGTATACTGACATACCTCCTGCTTGTGTTTGTCATGGTTGGTATAGTTGCTGAGGTGGTGGGGTTCAAGTTGGCTACCGGTTTGTGATATATTATAAAACAAAATATCACGGCGTTTTTGGAGCGTGTCAGTGTGGTATTGTTTGAGTTGGCCCTCGTGGTGACAGTTTTATCGACACAGCGGACCACATACACAGCATGTTAGCAATACAAACTTTTATGGGAAAACTACATGCGTGGCTGTGTGTCCTTCCTCCATCACCACTACCACCATCACCACCACCATCATCACCACCACCACCACCACCACCACACTACCATTAACACAGGATGGGTCACTAGAGGCAATGTTTTATGTAATTTTCTAGGACTTTGGCTACACCTTCAATGGACGTGACAAAGTATTTGTTCTAAGCTAACAAAGGTCCTTAATCTGTTTCAGTTCCGTTGATGGTCAAGTGTAGTCAGGATGAAAGGTTAATTCGACTAGTAACCAAGGAGGCTTATTTCTACGGTGTGTCGTAACTTTGGCTAGTCAAATATCATACAACTAAGACTTAGTATTCAAATTATTTGATTAGTCCATTTCCATCAGGTATAATTAAACTGAAAATACATTTGTTAGTGTGAAAAATAAGGTAGGCAGTAGTGGAGTGTTCTTAATTGATCATGGATAACAAAACACGAGGATAAACCCGAATTCCTACTCTCTTACAGAATACGTGTGAAAATAAGCGTAACATCCAACCCACAGCTGGTCGTGTCAGAATATCATGAGCTTTCAATTGACGACTGAGAAGGATAATATTTACACAAGATTTTTCAGAGATGTCTTTGCTGTCTTAAGAAAATGGTCACTTTAATTAGAGGAAAAATGATGCTTCAAACTTCCACAAAGGGTAAGCTTGATGGAGAGAGAGAGAGAGAGAGAGAGAGAGAGAGAGAGAGAGAGAGAGAGAGAGAGAGAGAGAGAGAGAGAAACACTAGTCTCTCCAAACAGTCTCTCCTCCACCTCATTAGGCATCCATCACACTCTCTGTCTTCAAGGTGGAATGTTTTTCGTCCAGGTTCGTGCGGCCTTAGTTCCAAGGAGTTAGGCTCTTATTCCGTCGGTAGAGGAAGCTACCTAACACCTATTCCTGACCGATTGTTTTTTGCATATTACACCTTACTGTCCTCTTCTGTCTTATGCAGATCCTTCCAATATCACCATATTCTGCATTAATAACCTACAAAAGGATATTAACCACCTATATCGAAAAAAAAAAAAAATCGCTGTTTAATAGGCGTTCGGGAGCTTCCTTAATTCCAGGTAACATCACACAGACTTTCGACAGTCAGCTTCACACTTCCATATTCCCTCTAATTTGGCATAAAGCTGCCATCTCTCCATCTTCAATATTGAGTTATAAGAACAGATTAACAATGGAATTTGGTGCAGGTCACGAAGAAGTGCTATGGAAAGGATGTAGAGCCGAAGCACTGTCCTTTTCTGCTACATAGCTACGTGAAATGAACAACAGAAGGGCAAAAACCTGGGCCAAGTTAAGGTGACAAGTGTATAGGTGGGAGACACAGGTTACAGTGATCTTATTTTGTGTATCACTTTCAGTACCAAAACGTCTTTTTCCTGTCTGTATAAGAGATTGGTAATGTTTCTCTCTCTCTCTCTCTCTCTCTCTCTCTCCTCCTGTGTGTGTGTGTGTGTGTGTGTGTGTGTGTGTGTGTGTGTTAGCGCTTCTTTTTTACCATGATGCCGACAGCACTAGCTGTGTCAAACATTTCGAAAAAAAATATATAGTCATTCGGACACCATTTATATATTTGGCGTCATTATGCTCGTAGTACAATTTCCGTAGCGATTCATTCATACACATTTTACCTCATTTTTCTCTTACACGTTATCGATGCAAAATATATGTCTTAAAATCATATTAATAACATAGAAGAGAATGTGAAGGTGTAGTTGGCAAAATAAATAGCTAAGGAAAAGATGTTACCAATTGACCTAACTTAGAGGGATGTAAACACGGTCTCTCTTGTTCTATTCTAGTTGACTCCAGACAGTTACCCAGGTGAGAGTGATCATAGGAGCCTGAGAATGCTATGGAGGCTACCCAGCGTCCCTTCTGCATCAGGTTATTTTTGCATATACCATGTTGATATTCTCTTTCACGACACAAACACGCACACACGCCAATTTACATACATGCATTAATTTACCGACACATACATGCATACGCGACGGTCACCGATGCAGAGAGAGCCATTAGTGAGGCAGGTTGGGGTAGGTGAGGCAGGGTGAGGCAGGGGTGAAGGAGGTAAGGCAGACACAGGAGTAAGGAAACAATGAGGTAGGGTGGGAAGGAGGAGATAGGTTAGGGGTGAGGCAGGGTGAGCAAGGTGAGGTAAGGCAGATTAAGGCTTAAAGTTGGGGTGAGGCAGAGTAAGGCTGGGTGGGGCAGGGCGGGAAGGATGAGGTAGGCTGGGGAGAGAGCAGGGTGAGGCGGACAATGGGCGTGTGGAAGAGTGAGGGCATGAGGCAAGGTGAGGCAGGGCGAGGCAGGACGAGGCTAGGTGAGGCAAGGTGAGGCAGGGTGAGGCAGGAGGAGTCTGGGTGAGGCAGGGCTGAGGCTGCACCCATCAACAAAATAGCATTACTAATCATTATAATTATTTTCCTTCATCATATTCAAATTAATTGTGTAGTTAATGAAGCACAAAATGAAAAGAAAACTATATAAAATGTATTGTATGTGTGTGTGTGTGTGTGTGTGTGTGTGTGTGTGTGTGTGTGTGTGTGTGTGTAAAAATCATCCGTGTTTCAGTCTTATTCTCAGTGATCCTGAATGAGTAGCCTAGGTACTGAGATGGAGCCAGTACCTACATATGTAGCTGTGTATTTCCGTGTATATGTGTATCTTAGTGTATGTGTACCTCTGTGTACGTGTGTATCTCTGTGTATGTGTATCTCTGTGTACGTGTGTATCTCTGTGTACGTGTATCTCTGTGTATCTCTAAGTATGTATCAGTATATCTGTGTATGTATCTGTATATCTCTGTGTATGTATCTGCGTATCTTCATATATGTATCTGTATACCTCTGTGCATGTATGTATATCTCTATGTATGTATCTGTATACCTCTGTGTATGTATGTGTATTACTATGTACGTACCTGTGTATCTCTGTGTACCTGTGTGTCTCTATGTATCACGTTGTTTATATACACATCTTGGCCAAATGTCACATAAACGAATGATCCTGTTTCAGTCAAAATTTGCAAATACATTGTTTGTGTACATATGAAGGAGCAAAATATGTCTGTCTGTCTGTCTATCCACCTATCTATCTGTCTGTCTGTCTGTCTATCCACCTATCTATCTGTCTGTCTGTCTGTCTATCCACCTATCTATCTGTCTGTCTATCCAAATCTACTTAACTACCTACATACCTCTCAACCTATCTATCTACCTATCTATCCTTCATTCAGTCTGTCTACATACTTCTCAACCTACCTATCTATCTATATCTATGTACCTCCCTACCAACCTAACTACCTATTTATATATCTATCTGTCTATCTTCTGCCATTTTTTGCACGACCTCCACAAACACCCGTGTGGTGAGAGGAAAGCAAATGTGTGACGCGTAAATGTTTGCCTAAGTTTCTCCTTTTTCTTTTGTCTCCTATCCCATTTTCTGATTTTAATAGTTCTCTTCCAGAATGATGAGTGATGACGGGAATTAGCTCTTCCCCATGCTGGCTAAGTACGAATAGGGAAGGGGTGTCAGTAGAGCAAGTAATGCCCGTGAAAGTACAAGTGTTCCTGTGTTATTTGTGTGTGTGTGTGTGTGTGTGTGTGTGTGTGTGTGTGTGTGTGTGAACGCGCGAACGCCCGCATGAGCACTGGCATACGTCAGTGTGCATTCGTACGTACGGAGAAAGAGAAGTGTGTGTGGGAGGGGGGGGGTGATGGCAGGACAGGATTACAAGGAAATACTAAACAAGTTGCTTTGTCGAGAACTGCAAATGCTCTGTGAATTTCAGAGAACCTTGTTTCTCTTCCACCTGCCAGAACACACACACACACACACACACACACACACACACACACACACACACACACACACACACACACACACACACACACACACACACCATTACCAGTCAGAACAAAGCACACACACACACACAAACAAAACAAAGCAAGGAATCAATGCAAGGAAAGAAAAAAACTAGAACGCTATTGTGAACTAGGTGGCTGTATTGGTAGCTTTGAATACACGGTGAGTGATACTACTACCCCCTCCTCTCTCTTTCTTTCTCTCTCTACATATATATATATATATATATATATGTATAATCATCATCATTATATATATATATATATATATATATATATATATATATATATATATATATATATATATATAATCATCATCATTATATATATATATATATATATATATATATATATATATATATATATATATATATATGTACAGGTAAATATGTTGAAGAAACACACATTATACGTGCGTTCATTTGTGGAAAGTTTTTGACGGTCCAACCTGGAATCGGAACCGGGATCTCCAGACAGAAGCCAGACACCGATATCACTACACCACGGCGTGAGAAAAGTCAAGCCACTCGAATTTTATGAAGAACTGTAAAGAGAAATATTAGTCTTAAAAGCACAAAAATATGTTCCAGTGTTAGTCCACCCCGTAATCTTTTTCCACGCACCCGGAGCTCATATATTCTTCATACCATTACCGCATTACGTAGTGTGTGCAAAGTGGAATTAGGATCTGTTTTCCGTGTGTATTCCTGCAGTGTTAACGTGGACTGGCTCGTAATTACCTGGTGAAGAGGTCTGGCGAGGGAGAGCATTCGAGTTGGGTGGACTCTGGGATGGGATTTTCAGAGGGATTTAAGATGGATTCCTTGCTGTAACTCAGCTTTGATTTCGCAGGAAGGACAAGGACCAAACTCTTCCAATGTCTCCTTCTAACCGTAAAAAAAAAAAAAAAAAAAAAATACGAATGCCAAATGAACGTGAAAATGTGTTTGCCTCAGCAGAAAGGAGAAGGAAATAAGAGGTCTGAATCTTACCATGTATGTAGCTCTTCCTGCAAAATGAATTCATGGTAACGAGAATCAATGTTAAAAATGTTTGTATACCCACCCCTGAATCGCAAATCCGAATGTAAACTACTGAACCTGGATTAACTGTATACCATTGCAGCACTGGGTAGCAGTTACATGTATACTGCTGGAATTTATTACCAGAAGAAACTGAGGTGGTGCAAATGTAGTCTCTCTTGGTTACTATTTTCCCAAGCATCAACTATATGATTTATCGCAGGCAGGTGAGTTAGGTAGGCGCAGGTGCATAGTCAACTACAAGAATAGAGCTGAATTACCTGTGTGTGTGTGTGTGTGTGTGTGTGTGTGTGTGTGTGTGTGTGTGTTTTAATGATTTATATTCATCAATTTTACTAAGAAATGCTATTTTCCAGTGTAAAATAAAGCTCAAAAATATATCAACATACTTTGGTCTTAACTCATATGTCTATCTATCTATCTATCTATAGCCCGACGCCCTAATCCCGCAAAGGGTGACCGCAGACAAAACGCCTCCAAGTCGCTCTGTCACCCACCATTTGACTACCCTCCCCCCAACTCACTCCCCCCTCCCTCATATACGTCTCAACTCCGTCCCTTCACCTCATCCTCGGTCTTCCCCTCCCTCTCCCTCCCTCCACCTCACCTACATTCACCCTCTTAGTCACTCTTTCATTCTCCATTCTCTCCACATGTCCAAACCACCTCAGTGTATTTCTCATAATCTTCTCAACCACATCCACATCCACCTCACAACGTTCCTTCACTTCTTCATTCGTCAACCTGTCACTCCATGTCACCCCACATGCTCCTTTCAAGTAACTCATTTCCACTACTCTCACTCTTGACTTGTTCCCCTCTTGCAAGGTCCATGCCTCGATTCCATACGTCAGGGTAGGGATCACAATACTTTCATGCACTGACTTCTTAACTTCCATACTCATCTCCCTATTTCTCATCACTGCTTTCAGTGACCCAACAACCTTCCTTCCCTGCTGTACCCTTTCACGCACTTCATCCCCCAGGGTTCCATCCTTACTCATCACACTACCCACGTACTTAAATACACTCACATTCTCCATATCCTCGCCATCCAACCTCACCGTGCATTCTGTGACTTCATTCCTCTCAAACACCATAACTTTACTCTTGTTTACATTAATTTTCAGATCCCTCTTCCTACACACTGTCCCAAATTCATTCACAAAACCTTGCAACTCCCATTGATCTTCACTCAACAATACTGTATCATCAGCAAACAGCAACACCGGAATCTTCCAAATCTCACCCTCATTCATTAGAGCCAGCCCCACATCCACGGCTCTACCTTGCACCTCTTTTACAACCCCATCCATGTATATATTAAACAGCCATGGAGACATCACACAACCCTGTTTCAGTCCCACACTGAGATCAAAGAACTCACTCAGCTCACCATCCACTCGCCGTAGCCCTAGTTCCTTCGTACATACTCTTCACAGCACTCAACAATCTCCCCTCCACTCCATATATTCTCAATACCTTCCACATACCTTGTGTGTCTATTCTGTCATAAGCTTTCTCCAAGTCCATGAAGGTAGCATACACTTTCTTTCCCTTCTCTAGATACTTCTCCACTAAACATCTTAGAACAAATATCTGATCTACACACCCTTTTCCCTTCCTAAATCCCCCTTGTTCTTCTCCAACTAGCTCCTTTGTTATATGCCTAACCCTATCAGTGAGTATTCTACCATATATTTTTCCAGTCACACTAAGAAGGCAAATACCCCCGTGGTTACCACATACTCCTCTCTCCCTTTTCCTTTGTATAAAGGAGCAATTATACCTGATTTCCAGTCCTCAGGAACCCTTCCCTCTTCCCAAGCCAATCTACATAACTTCCATATCCACTCCACTACAATCTCACCCCCACTCTTC
>NC_137028.1:32386055-32498555 GCF_032717465.1 Coenobita brevimanus | reverse complement strand
CTTCTTCTCCTTCTTCTTCTTCACTGTTTCAGGGGTTCCGCTGCGATGTGTCTCTTCTTAAAAGAGTGTAACTTTATGAAATTTATGGAGAATGTGGTGTTATGTGGAGAGACAGACAGACACAGGCGCAAGTTACGGAGCGTTGTGGTGTTGATGTGGATGTGTTGGTGGTTTGGCCATGTGGAGAGTGGGAAATGAGAGACTGACTAGGAGGGTACATGTGAGTGAGGTGGAGGGAGAGAGAAGAATGGAGAGACAAAGGATGAGGTGGAGGGGGAAAGGAGGAGGGAGAGACAAAGGCTGAGGTGGAGGGATGTGGTGGAGAGATACATGACCGAGGATGGTGTGAGTTGGAAGGAGGGCAGCTTGATAATGGAAGACAGGATGACATAGAAGCGTTTGGATTAATTAAGGCGTCTGGCTAATGATAGATAGAACGGTAGATGGATAGATAGACAGATAGACATAGAGGTAGACTGATTAACATAAAGGTATATCCACAGACAGACAGACAGATAGACAGATAGATAGACAGATAGACCGACCGAGAGATAGATAGATAACCATTTCAATTTTTCTTTACGACAGGATCCAAACAGTAAATTGCGATGGGTGGAAATCTTTTAACAGTGGCTCCCTGTCATAATATTTTTCGTTGAGCTGGGGGCGTGAAAACTGTGACCTAGTGCTTAATAACGATGGTGAGGTGGTGGTGGTGTGGTGTTGTGGTGGTGGTGTGGTGTTGTGCTGATGGTGAGGTGTTGATGGTGTGCTGTTGTGTAGATCGTGTGGTGTTGTGCTGATGGTGAGGTGATGGTGTTGTGGTGATGGTGTGGTGTTGTGGAGATGGTGTGGTGTTGAGTTGATGGTGTGGTGTTGTGTTGATGGTGTGGTGCTGTATTGATGGTGTGGTGTTGTGTCGATGATGTGGTGTTGTGTTGATGGTGTGGTGTTGTGTTGATGGTGTGGTGTTGTGTTGACGGTGTGGTGAGGTGGTGATGGTGTGGTGTTGTGTTGATGGTGTGGTGTTGTGTTGATGGTGTGGTGTTGTGTTGACGGTGTGGTGAGGTGGTGATGGTGTGGTGTTATGTTGGTGTGGTGTTGTGTTGGTGGTGTGGTGTTGTGTTGATGGTGTGGTGTTGTGTTGATGGTGTGGTGTTTTATTGATGGTGTGGTGTAGTGTTGATGGTGTGATGTGTTGATGGTGTGGTGCTGTATTGATGGTGTGGTGCTGTGTTGATGGTGTGGTGTTGTGTTGATGGTGTGGTGCTGTTCTGATGATGTGGTGTGGTGTTGATGGTGTGGTGTGGTGTTATGGTGTGGTGTGGTGTTGACGGTGTGGTGTTGTGTAGATGGTGTGGTGTGGTGTTGATGGTATAACTGCAGCCTCACTCATAATACTATTTTCTGCCCCACCTGCAGCACTGAATGGCATTTAATTCAGAAGTAAATATATTTTGTTTGTGGTATGGCGTGGAAGAGGATATTCTCTGTTGCAATTTTGGTGGTGGTATAAGAGGTGACACATTATGAAGTTTTCGCTAAAGATATTTTTTGGTCTATCTATCTATCTATTGCCAGACACCACAATCCCGCAAAGGGTGGCCATTTGACACTGAGTTAGTTGTTTTACAGGGAGGGGCACTAACCCTCCACCAACCCACTTGTTGACACGTAGGGAGCACGTATGGTTTGGTTATATGGTTACCACCCAGCGTTGTAAATGGTTTCTTGGCTTACAGGAAACCATTTGGCTTGTCACTCAATGTAAAGCCACCTGTAAAGGAAAGAAAAGCAATAAGAAGTGACAGGAAAGATAGGAGAAATAGGAAGAGAGGAGGGCAGGCACAGAAAAAGAATGATAAAGGCTAAGGAAGTAGGCAGCACTACATCAAGTGAGTGGATGATGGTCGCCACCACCTACCACATGGATATTATTCAGATGTTAAGCTTTGAGAAGAACTAAAAGAAAGACAAGACCGGCTTAGGGATGAGCTTTTAAGATGATGATGATGATGATGATGATGATGATGATGATGATGATGATACATAATTATCATCATAATAACAGAAATAAATGCAATACATAGGCCTTTGTTATTCATTGCCATCACTAAGTTTAGTCTATTATTATATCGGAAAAAAGTGCTGACTATTATGTTTCATTTCACACACACACACACACACACATACACACACACACACACACACACACACACACACACACACACACACATAAACACACACACACACACACACACACACACACACACACACAACACCGGCGGAACTTGTGTGTACTCTTGCTGGGGGGGAAGGGTCTCAGTACACACACACACCCGGAATCAACTTTATTCTGGTTTGGTGGAGGCGAGGAGCAGTGTGTGTGTGTGTGTGTGTGTGTGTGTGTGTGATCGGTAGCTTGGTTGGTACAGCATTCAGGGGAAAGGTGGGGGGACGAGTAGGATAGGATAGGGGAAGAAGGGGATGAAGCAATCGGGGTTAGGGTGTTTGTGAGGGTGCGGGATGCAGGGGGGTTGGTGAGGAGGGACGGTGGGATTCTGGGCCACTTGGGAAGCCAGGGGAGTGAAAGGAAGTGTTCAGAGGCTGGGTGGAGGGGTGTGATTCTTTACAAGACTGGGTATAGCTCTTTCACTTTAACTTGGCCTAAATTTTCATCCTTTGGCAGCATAGTAATTCAGTGATACAACTCTTCATCCTTTCCATAGAACTTCTTCGTGACTAGCATCAAATTCTATCTATTTTCTACAGCTCAGCATGCTAAACTAAGAGATGGTATTTTTAGAGCAAGTTAGAGTAAATAAAGTCACGTAAAAAGCTAGTCTTTATCACTTATTAATTCGTCAATATTCCATGCCCAAGGCTGTTATGTTAAGAGGGATTATTATGTGCTCTCAGCGACGCAGGTGGTCGGTCAGAAAAACATTACGTGTGTGTAACGCTGACTAAGGGCCATTAAAAAAAATCGCTGTATGTCTTTAAACACACACACACACACACACACACACACACACACACACACACACACACACACACACACACTCTCTCTCTCTCTCTCTCTCTCTCTCTCTCTCTCTTGCACTTTGTTAACTGCCCACTAATCACCAGCAAGGTAGGAATACACCTGGCTTAACATGGTAATATCTGTCCCGTTGCCTTGGCTCATATTCCCGGCAGTTAAGGAAGCTCACTAACACCTCTTCCTAAACGATTTATTTGGCTTATTACACCTTGCCTCTTCTGTGTTACTTAAATCATTCTATTATCACACTACTCTGCATAAGTAACATACAAAACGATATTACCCACCTGTGTCGAAAAATAAATCACTATGGAAAAGGTGTTAGGGAGCTTCCATTACCGTCCAAAAAACGATCCAAGGCCACGAGACAGACATCACCTGGCGTGTTAATCCAGGTGTAAATTATCGGACAGGAATTACACAGGAGACTTGTGACGCAACATTTACTGAAAGCAAACGTGACATTCCTACCTGTGTGTGTGTGTGTGTGTGTGTGTGTGTGTGTGTGTGTGTGTGTGTGTGTGTGTTTCCTTGAGTAATCCTTTTATACGAATAGTGTTATGTTAGTGTTATCTACATAATACTCTTCGTGGCGGACTGTCTGCATATATATTAATTAACCCTTTCAGTGGAGCTGGAGAGGGACGCCTTAATGTAGTGGCACCGACGTAACAGGGCGATGGAGCTGCCCGGTAACACAAACGTCCCTCATCTTCCTCCATATCTCAACGAAATTAGTGGTCTGCAGGATAGGAGCAACTTCAGCCTACAGTTCACTGGGTTCACATTAAGAAAAGCCTGGGATTGTGGTTACTACTACTACTACTACTACTACTACTACTACTACTACTACTACTGCTGCTACTACTGCTGCTACTACTACCACAATTTCAGTAAGATAACGTCATTTTGTTTTGTTTTTTCATCTTTATAAATCTTTATTAAACTTCGGGGAATCTCTCACACTGAATGGGTTGTTGAGGGTTAAAAATAATAATGCCAGTTCGAAAAGTCTCTCCTTAACAGCATAACATAATATATAGTCAGTTTATTTTCACTGGACAAACATATGTGCCCTCTTTCAGCTCAGTTGATGACAAGATGTAGTTGGACTGAAGAATAAATTTGACAAGAAACCAAAAAGACTGATTTCTACATCATTCTCAAGGCTCATCGTATTTCACGCAACCAGCACTTAATATTCTAGTTGGCAAAGTGACCCCGTTCCTTCAGATGAAAACAAAACGGCTCTAATGATATCAAGGAAAAAAGACGAAAAGATGTCATAGGTGTAAAGGGGTTCATCTGAGTCACTAAACCCTCTTTCCCTCCTTCCTATAGTCTCCTCTCCCTTGCCTCTCTCCTTCCGTCACTATACTCTTTTCACTTTAACTTGGTCTAAAACTTCTCTATATCTTCAATGCTCAGCTGTAACAAAAGATTAACACTAGACTATCTTGTTAGTCTCGAAGAAGTGCTATGGAATAGATGTGGAGCCGTACTGACGTCTTTTTCTGCCACTGAGCTACGTGAAATAAACTGCAATAGGACTGAAACCTAGGCTAAAACTCTCTCTCTCTCTCTCTCTCTCTCTCTCTCACAGCCACACTTTGAAGTTTCAATGGTGTAAAGGAGGAACCTAAGGATGGATGACTTTGTATAATGAGGGATGGGGTGTATTGCATCGTATAGTGGGGGATGGGGTTTATTGCATCGTATAGTGAGGGATGGGGTTTATTGCATCGTATAGTAAGGGATGGGGTTTATTGCATCGTGTAGTGAGATATAATTTCTGGGATCTGCATCTGTGAGTGCATGGAGAGAGAGAGAGAGAGAGAGAGAGAGAGAGAGAGAGAGAGAGAGAGAGAGAGAGAGAGAGAGAGAGAGAGAGAGAGAGAGAGAGAGAGAGAGAGAGAGAGAGAGAGAGAGAGAGAGAGAGAGAGAGAACCAGCAGTAGGGGAGGGAAGGGTTTTAAGAAATGGTTGAGTGGTTCACGTCTGGTGCTGACACCTTGATAATGGCAGGGCCGACACACCCAGGTGGAAATGGAAATGAAGAGGAAAGCACCTGAGGAAAAGAGAGATTGGGACTATAATTTCCTTTTACACACACACACACACACACACACACACACACACACACACACACACACACACACACACACACACACACACACACATACACACACAGGGAGCTAAGGTATGGCCCTGATGCGTAACACTGTGATGTGGGGGTCTTGATTTACATAATTTTATTGATGCTGTCAGCCAGGCATACAAAACACCTACATCCCTGGGCCACAACAACAACAACAGCAATAATAAGCAAGCCACCTGTCATGAGAGAGAGAGAGAGAGAGAGAGAGAGAGAGAGAGAGAGAGAGAGAGAGAGAGAGAGAGAGAGAGAGAGAGAGAGAGAGAGAGAGAGGAGGGGGGGGGAGGTTGTGATATCCTGATTTACATAACACTGGTGGTGGTGTAGATGTTCCCCTCTCCACAACAACAAAACGCAACTTACACCACCACACTACTTCTCCAACCACCATCACCACCATCACCACAACACCACAGACATCATTATTATCAAACCACAACCATCACCACCACAACAACCACCATTTCTATCACCACTGCCACCATTACTACCACCACCTCTATTGCCACTAACACCACCATCACCATTAACTTACAAGTCTGACAGATGCGTCCCCAGAGATCGCCACTTAGACAGACAGACAAACAGTGAGGAGGCAGAGAAAATTCAATACTGCCACCCACCTGATCATATCTTTTTCTCTCATCATTCATCGGTTATTGCAAAACCCACACCCCAGTTAAGTGGCCTAATATTAACACTTCAATCCTGCATCATGTCAACACTTAAGTCTGGCATCCTTTTGGCACACGGCAAATGAGTGCTAAATCAGTCACAAAAACGTCTATCATTACAGCAAGAAAAGAGCAATCGGTGCAGCTCTGTCAACAAGGGCATTGGCGTTGGTGTGAGGAGGGACCCATTACTGATTCAGGGTTTGTTACAAAAATTTCTTGTGATATGATAAGCATGTGATGTGTGGTTATGTTTTATTATTATTATTATTAATTATTATTATTATCATTATCATTATTATTATTATTATTATTATTATTATTATTATTAATATAATTATTATTGTTATCATTATTATTATTATTATTATTGTTTTGCCGAGAAGTGTGTGTGGTGGTGTTACTTGGCTGAGGGCGACCACCTGCTACAGCCGTACTCCATCCACCAGATTTGCAATCACATTTATAATCGATTCCTTGTCTTGCTTTCCCAAATAGGGCAGGGAAGAGAGTCTTCCCATGTCTCTCGTTCCTTCTGCGAAAAAAGGAGAATATTACCACAAACTATTAAATTGTTTTAGTAGGAAAGACAGCGAAAGGAGAGTGCAGAATCTGTCCTTGTCTCTGGTTCTTCTTGCTATCTATCTGTCTATATACCTAGGCTGCTTCCCCCAAGGAAAGGGAGGTAGCCGAGACAGGACGACACACTCAACATTTACTCATCCATTCAAACACATTCATTCACATCTTAGCCCCAAAGGGGAGAACGGACAGATCCTCACTGCACCACACCGCACAAGGGTCAACTGCGCAATGCAATCAGTGACATCCGCAGCAGGGCCCGACAGCAGAACTGGTTTACCCCTGCCACATCTTAACAGACCCATCCCCTTACCCGCACCTGACCTGAATAGCTGATCAGACCAAATGCGGGAGAATATCCCCTCAGGGCTGCGTCATCACTTATTCATTCCCAACTTCTCTCCATTTATTTCTGTCACGCACAGCCACTCTTCCTTGCTCAACAGACATCCCTCTCGCATCCAGCGCTCTCTTCACACTGTCCATCCATCCTATTCGTGGTCTTCTTCTCAGCCTTACACCTCTCACATCAGATCTAGTTATCTTTTTCACCAATCGCTCATTATCCATTCTCTCCATATGTCCAAACCATCGCAACACCCTCTGCTCAACTCTACCAGCCATCTCCCGAACAACTCCAGTTCTCCTTCGCACTTCATCATTTCGCACCCGATCCATACGCGTCACTCCACATATACTCCTCAGACACCTCATCTCCATTACATTCAAACTTTTCCTCTCTGCTACACCCATATTCCATGTTTCAGCCCCATATAATGCAGCTGGTACCACAACACCCTCATACAGCCTTCTCTTTACATCCATTCTAAGCGAACGACATTTAAACACTTTTTTCATTCCTCCCAGCACCTTTCCTACTTCATTTATTCTAAACTTCACTTCTGCATCTATTCTTCCATCCACAGCAACATGTGACCCTAGATACTTAAAACAATCTACCTCCTCAAGCAACTCACCATTCAAAACTATATTCATCTTGCTAAAACAGATATAAGTTACCACAGGAAATCGATCGTGAATCTACTTGAATATATCGGAGACTCCCACTCCTGATTTCCTTAATGGTCACACCTCTGGCTGTCTGTGGCTGGCTGTGACTCTGGCTTTTGCTTTGGTCCTGGTTGGCTGTGGCTTGCCTGTGGGGTCTGGCAAGCAGTAAACCTGGCTCTGGCTTTGTCTGTGACGGTGGTTCTGACATCAGTTATGGCTGGTTGTTGTTCTGGCTTACTCTGGCTGTGGTAGTGGCTGTGGTCTGGGAAGAGGAATGGTGGGAGTGGTAGTGCCTATCAATTAAACGAGGTTCATTGAGGCTGACAATGTAATTAAGTACCCTATGAGTACAAAACGCCCTCAATAGTCAACGTTGTGTCAATGTCCCGGTTATATTGGTATTGTGATATGGGTGTGGTGGTGATGTTGACGAGAGCATAAGACACAACGCAGCAATTTGGGACGCAACACAATACTCTGTCTGTGGTACAACACAACGTAGTGCAATACGACACAACTGGACACAATACAGTGTTATCCGAAATAATGCATTGCGTCGGCGAGGGCCAGAACGCAATACAACACAACACAACATAACGGAACACAACACAGTGATACCGTCACGGTTATGTCCAGACCAAGTGGTTTATTAACCTTTTTTTATGGATTTTATTCCTCGCCATCAAAATCCGATTTGTTCAGCTGTGGGACATATTACCGAATGGAGGGGTTTGATATACTTATGAATCCCTTCACTATAAAAGATTTTTCTCAAACTAAAAATTGAACATTATAGCCTGGAGATACCGCGGAGAGGACTGAACCAAAAAGAAGTCACCTGATAACTAGTAAACTCAGGATGCGATCCCTTACTGAGCGAGTTGGTCATAATTATAGAGTTTCCGTTAATGTGGAAGCGAACCTGGTCCTCTCAGCTGTGTAAAATCGACTGAAGGTAGCAAAGACGAAGAACAACAACAACAACAGCAACAAAGGAGTTATTTAAGGAGTTATCTGACTGAAGGATTCCACTGACAACAATGTGACTCATATTGCCATTAATAGCTGTAGGTCTTGTTATCGTGTCCCCAGGCTCATCTGAACGTGAACCCAGTGGACTGTGGGCTGAAGCTGCCATTGTCTACACGCCACCATTGTATTTTGGAGGAGGCTAAAGAGGGTGCTGAGGGACATTTGTATAACCATCGCCTATACCGATACCACCACGTGAAGGCGTCCCTGTCCACTACCAATAACTGTAGTAAATTCAGAACGCGATCCCTTTAAGAGTGAGTCGGTATTAATTCCATTTATGTGTAGGCGAGTCTGTCCGTCCGGGATAGGGTGAAGTTATTTGGTGCTTTTCACAGGTCCTTTGAACCTACGCTGGGTTACTGGGGGAGAGGAGGGAGGAGGAGGGGGGAGGAGGAGGAGGGGGGAGGAAGGGGGGGAGAATGGGGAGAGTGAAGGAGGAAGAGGAGGAGGGAGGAGGGAGAAGGAGAAAGGGGAAGGAGGAGTAGGAGGGGAGGGGAGGTGGAGGAAGGGCAAGAGCTGGGGGTGGAGGACTGGTGCTTCTATATGTGATTTGAACGTCTATTCTATCTATCTATAGCCCGACGCCCTAATCCCGCAAAGGGTGGCCGCAGACAAAACGCCTCCAAGTCGCTCTGTCACCCACCATTTGACTACCCTCCCCCCAGCTCACCCCTCCTCCCTCATATACCTCTCAACTCCATCCCTCCACCTCATCCTCGGTCTACCTCTCCCTCTCCCTCCCTCCACCTCACCTACATGCACCCTCTTAGTCAGTCTTTCATTCTCCATTCTCTTGGTACACACAATATTCATATGTGGGTCTGTTCTTCCAAAATGGTGCTGGAGCAGGACTGTATGGCTCCGATGCCTGGTCAAACAAACAAACGTCCCTCATTTCCCTCCTTATCCCCCAAAAGGAGGATGGTGGACTACAAGAGATGGGACACTTCAGCCTGCAGTCCACTGGGTTCACATTCAGATAAGCCTGGGGTTGCAACTACTACCCACGCTTTCAAAATGTAGAGTCTGGTGATCCGTATTGTCAGTATTTTGTGAGCTCGTTGGACGATGCTTCTATATCTAATCATGTCACATCCAACACTGCAGTAAACGTGTTCTCATATTAGTCACTTCTTCAAGGTAATGTGATGTTATACTGCCTCCTTATATCACCATATCACCCCCCTCACCTCTGTTTTCACCCCTCCTTTACCCTTCCTTCGTCATTCCAGACCTCGTCACTTCTCCAACACCCCTCCAGGTCTCAATACTTTACCACCCATGCACCACTCCTCCACCACTTCTCTATCACCCCCTCCACCACCTCTCCATCACTCCATCCAGGTCTTACTTCTTCTCCATCACTCAAGTACTTGGCCTTTTCACCCTGACGACGTACAAATAACACATTCTTGCCTCTACCAGACGATTTTATTTACTTCATGAGAACCACACGAGAAGAAACACGATAAAGGGAACTTGCATCTGACCCCCCCCAGTTCGAAAAGTCCCTTGTAAGCTGAATATGATATCAGGAAATAGCGAAAATAAGCTGAAAAAAGTCAATATTCAAAAGCTTAAACTCTTGGCAGTCAATCCGTGCCTGACTCCCGTGCCGTAAATGCTGAGTGACTGGCTTATGTAAATGCTGAGTGACTGGCTTATGTAAATGCTGAGTGACTGGCCTATGTAAATGCTGAGTGACTGGCTTATGTAAATGCTGAGTGACTGGCTTATGTAAATGCTGAGTGACTGGCTTATGTAAATGCTGAGTGACTGGCTTATGTAAATGTTGAGTGACTGGCTTATGTAAATGCTGAGTGACTGGCCTATGTAAATGTTGAGTGACTGGCCTATGTAAATGTTAAAGTTCAGGGTCGTTTAGGCTGGACACTCTAACCCCCTCCCCTCTCGTTTCTCCCTTTCCCCTCCTTTCTCTTCCCATTCCTTACTGTCTTTTCTCTCCTCTCTCCACCCCCCTTTTTCCTCTCTCCACAGTTCCCCTTCTTTTCTCTCTTCTCTTGTCCTCACATTTTCTCTCCCCTCCCTCCTCTTTTCTCTTCCCCTTTCTGACTCTCTCTCCCCTTCTCTTCTCACACTTTCTCCTTTTTCTGTCTCCTCAGTTCCCCTCCCCACTCCTCATGTCTTCATTATCCTTCCTCCTCCATCTTGCCCCTCACTTTTTTCCTTCCCCCTCCATTCCCGTTTCCCCTCGCCTCCTCTCCCTCCACTTCCTTTCCCTCTTTTCCTCTTCCCTCCTCCCCCCTCTTTTCTTGCCTCCATCTTTCCCTTACACTCCCCTCCCATCCTCCACTTTCTTTCTAATCTCGTCTCTCCTCTTCTCTTCTCCCATCCATCTGTCTTCCCTTCCTGTCCTCTCTTCTCATTTCATTTCCCCTCTCCTCCATTCCATCCTTTTGCCTTCCCTTCCTCTCCTCTCCTCTCATTTAAGTTCCCCTCTTCCCCTTTTCCCTCTCCTCTCTTTCCCTCCTCTTCCCCTCACACCCCTGCAGCCAAATTATTGTGCAGAATTTTATGATATGCAAATGATCATCGACAGAATAATCATATTTTCGCTGTGATTTCCTGACCCGGTGAAATGTTAGTACTGTGGATGTTACTGCCGCTACCAATACCATTACCAGTACTGCAGTTACTAAAAATACTACCATTACAGTTACTGCTACTACTACTTCTACTACTACAGACATGGCCTCTGTTACAACCGCCACAAATACCACCACTACAACCACTACACCTATCAAATCATCTACCACACTCACTCTCACAAACATCACCCACACTACCACAGCAAGAACACATACTACCAAAACAACCACCACAGCCATCACCACAATTACCACCACCACCACCACTGCAGCTATCAAAACAACCCTACCTTCTGCCACAACTACCACCACAGCTACCACCACAACTACCACCAACTCTCCCACTTACAACCCAAGTCAGTGGTATTAATCAAAACAATAGACAGGCTTTATATTCACCAAAAAAATTCAGAAAACACAGAAATTCTTTATATCTGGATTTTTTTTACGTGTGTCAGAGCTGAAGAGGATGACGTAGAGCAGGAGTTTGCTGGTTGTCTGACGAGTTGTGTGTGTGTGTGTGTGTCTGTGTGTTCCTCTCTCTCTATCTCTCTTACACACACACAAATAGAGAGAGAGAGAGAGAGAGAGAGAGAGAGAGAGAGAGAATGTTGACCTGACACGCCAAAACTCCTATGACACCAGAAAAACAGGACGAAAAAAAACACCCGTGAGAAAGTGAGGGAAATTTTTTAACACTTTTTTTTCCTGAACATTTTCCGAAGTTGGTAATTTTAGAGATGCCGGCCTGATGGCGAAAAAGTTGTAAAGAAGGTAGGGAAGTTCTCCAGCCCCTTTCATTAGGCTGTAGTATAGGAGGGATTGAAGGCTTCGGCACACCTCTTCCTTAGCGATTTATTTTGTACGAGTATATTACACCGTTGCCTTCTCGTGCATGGGACTTCTGAGGGCGCCTGGTGGTCTAGTGAGTTACGGAGCCTGATTTTCCCCCATACATGTTTAAATTCAGTGGATGACTTATTTCTGATGTAATGACGCTCAGGGAAACGTAACTGGTCACTCTCGCCTTAAGTGTTTGGACTAATAGCCTAGGCCTGGGATCCTACGATCCTGATGGGACAACAAAGAAGTGGGTGATGATTAACAGGAGAGAGATAGATAGATAGATAGAGAGAGAGAGAGAGAGAGAGAGAGAGAGAGAGAGAGAGAGAGAGAGAGAGAGAGAGAGAGAGAGAGAGAGAGAGAGAGAGAGAGAGAGAGAGAGCAATGAGAAGGCTGGTATTTAATATGCTGATGGAAAGTAATAGTTCAAAACACGTAGAGGAAGGATGGAGTGTCAGAGAAGGAGGAGGAGGAAGAGATGGAGGGTTGGGTAAGAGAGCACATATGGGCAATTAAAACTGGATTACAGAGTGGAAGGAATGGAGTGGAACTAGAAAGGAGGAGGAGGAGGAGGGAAGTCGAGGAGGAGGAGGGGGGGAGGAAGGAAGCAGAGGAGCAGGAGGAGGAGCGGGAAGGAAGCAGAGGAAGAGGAAGAGGAGGAGGTAGAAAAAGGGGGAAGGAGCACCAGTAACAGGAGGGAGAGGAAGAAAGAGTCATTGGTAACGAGCGGGAAGGGTAAGTCGAGGGATTTAATGTAAAACGATAAGAATGGCCTGAGAATATGCTGGTGGATTTGGCGTATAAGATATAGCCAGGATTTAATATAGCTAGGATGTTAATATAGCCAGGATTTTGATGGTATAGCCAGGATTGTAATATAGCCAGGATTTTAATATAGCCAGGATTTTGATGGCTTGATTGGTGTGTGAATGAAGCTTCGAAGCCCCAGTTCCTCGGCGATTTATTTTTTATATATAACACCTTAGCATTCACCTGTATACTATTTGACTCGTTTTAATATCGACTTAGTTTGTATCAGTAACACAAAAGAGGACGTACTCGTAAAGGCGTAGTGTGCTGAATAAATCGCTAAGGAAGAGGTGTTACGGAAGCTCACTTTAACCTGAGTGAGCTCATTTCACTGGACATGATGCCTGGTAGTTTTCCTGTTCCTGTCTCTAGATCGTAACTCTGCCCAACACTAAGGTGGGGAATTAGGGATGAGGCTGATGATGATGATGATGATGATGATGATGATGATGCTGGCAGAGATAATGATGATGATGATGATGATGATGATGATTCTGGCAGTGATGATGAAGAAGGAGGAGAAGGGGCAGGACGAGAGAGTTGTAATAATAATAATAGGAATGATGATGATGATGATGATGATGATGATGATGATGTTAAAATAAATATGAATATCAAGTTGTGTAAATGTTGCAAGGATGTGATGTATGTTGCAACAGGAATGAGACTACTAATATCGGGTGAAGCATTGGTTGATAGTGTGATAGTGTTTACTGGTGATAAATGATGATGATGATGATGATAATAATAATAATAATAATAATAATAATAATAATAATAATAATAAGATGATGATGATGATAGCCATAGCGCAGATATAGGAAAGGAGAGTGAGAGAGAGAGAGGAATTAAATATAAGTGAGAAATTACTGAAGGTAAAGAAGAGTTGGTGAATTACGAGGAGGAGGAGAAATGAATACGACCTGGAATGAAGAACAAAGAGGAGGGGGAAGAGGAGGAAGAGGAACAGAGGGAGGAGGCAGGGAAAGAAGAGGAGGAAGAGGAGGAATGGGAGGAGGCAATGAAAGAAGAGGAGCTTGCAGGATAGGGAGAAGAGGATTGGTGTGAAGTGAGGAGGAAGGGATTACCGCGGATAAGAGAGAGGATGTGGAAGAAGATGGAAATTGTGAGAAGATTCGAGTGAAGAGATGAAGCTGACGAAGCGGTGGGACACAAGTCAAAACCTTCAGTAGTTTGACGGCTCTTTGGTTTTGTTCTTGTAGTCTCCAGGCGATTTTAATAAGCTTACTAGGAAACATTTGAACCATCATCACCACACACACACACACACACACACACACACACACACACATACACACACACACACACACACACACACACACACACACACACACACACACTTTCACCACCACCAGCACCACCACTACCCCCAGCACCGCATGTCCTCACTGCCACCAGCACCACCACTGAACTCCCTAACCAACACCACACGCCAGAGCCTTACCGCCACCGTCACACACTAGATTTCTTCATTACCACCACCCTCACCACCACCACCACTACCATTACATCTTTCCACAACCCTCACCATCACCACTGCCACAAACCAAGGCCGCACCATCACCTTAAGACTTTCACCATCAATCCCATCCAATATCTCTGCCCAGTTCCAATATTCCCCCGAGGCTCGCCTGTGTATTTCCCCAGTCGAGGACAGGATATTTCCCCAAATGGCTCCCCCCTATTGAATCTTGGATGGAGATTTCTCAATGGGAGCTGGGACACAGACATTTCTCTGACCTAACCTTATCTTGGATATTTCGCCACTGCAAGAGCGATACATAGATTTCTCGCACAAGCTAACCTAACGTAACCTAACCCTACCTTACCTGGGAGGGATATTTTACCAGTGCAAGAGTAGCATTTTCATTCTCTCTCTCTCTCTCTCTCTCTCTCTCTCCTTTATATGGGAATTCGTTTATATAATCAATATTCCTCTTATGTGACCAAACCTAACTTAACCTAACTCATCCAGCATAACCTTGGATAGATATTTCACCATCGAAAGTGTGACATATATATTTCTCTAACCTTTGACCAAATATTACACCAAATTAAGAGGAAGTTAGGTACTGTAGGGGAGAGTGAAGGAAGGCTGGAATAATGAGGAAGGAAAGTAGGGGGAATAAGGGAATTAGGTTACGAATGGAGGACAGAATATGGAGGTGAAGTAAGGGCACAGCATCATCATCATCATCATCATCATCAATCATCATCGTCATTAACATCATCATCATCATCATCCTCTTCATTAACATCATCATCATTAACATCCTCATCATCCTCAACATCATCATCATCATCGTCATCATCAAGCTAATTCATTCATTCATTTTTCATTCATTGCCAGACGCCATGTATCCCAAACGGGGTGGCCAACGGCTTAGAGTTAATTGTTTTACAGGGAGGGGCACTAATCCTCCACCAACCCCACTTGACACGTAGGGATGCCAACAGCATCTGGTGTTCCCAGGCGGTCACCCATCCAAGTACTAACCAGACCCAACGTTGCTTAACTTCGCTGATCGGACGGGAAGCGGTGTACTCAACGTGGTATGGCCATTGGCAGCTAATTCACACCTATAATATTTTTAACTGCAAAAAATGAAACAATCCAAGGCTCATATCCTGCACAACTTACCTCCTCCGATTAAAAAAAAAGAAACCATAATCAGGAAGGTTTCATTTCGAGATACCTGGTCACATTGCACAGACAGGACTGAAGGGTAATGGAGTTAGGTAGGATCTAGAGGCAAAAAGTGAGAAAGCAGAAAAGTAGGACAACCATCAAGTAGAAGTACGAATGAAGGGGGGGGGGGACGCGTAGGGGGCGTATTCCCCCCTCCCAATTTTCGTCGGACCAGGGATTACTATCAGAACAATATTATGTACCAAAATAAATGCAGTAAATCTCTTCTTGTCACAGAAGCATTTCAATAAAAAATAGATGGATTTCGCGATAAATTTTCAAGACTTTAATAATTATTCAGCATGGATTTAAATTTGTGGCAGTTCCGCCAAAACTGACACCCTCTCCCCCTTTTCCAAAATTCTGGATCAGGTCCCAAAATAACATGGACAGTGGAATAAGCCAGACGGTCATTTACACACTACGGGCTTCGGTATAACAAAAAAAATAAGGTAGGGAAGAACAGGCCTAGAAAGAGGAAGAACAGAGATAGGACAGCTATGGGAGAAAAGTGAATGGGCCACACAGTCCTTCACTCTCATTCATGCCTTCGAGAAAAGAGAGTAACATTTAAGGCAGGACTAAGAGAGGAAGTAAGATAGGAGAGATGCAAGTCGTGATGGAGAGAGGGCAAGGAAGGGAGAGGAGATTAGCAGGTATGAAAGACAGGAGGGGAATCACTGATGAGACGAACAGATTAAGGTGGAGGGGAGGAAGGGTGGGCGTCAGGAGAGGTAGTTGATTAGACCTGGAGGGGAGAGGAAGACTTGGAGGCAGTGAGGAAGAGAAGGGAGGAAGGAGAAAAGGGAGGAAAGAGGATGAGGGAGGGAAGGAGGGTGAGGGAGGTAAGGGAGAAAGGAGGAATATCATGTAGAGGGTGAGGGACGAAGGGCGATGAGTGAGGGAGGGAAAGGAAGAGGGAGAGAGGAGGAAAGGAGGAAGAAGGGTGAGGGAGGGAAGGAACGAATGAGGAGTATTAGGGAGAGGGTGAGACTGGAGACGGAGGGAAGGGAGGGGAGAGGGAGAGACCCAAGAAAACCGGGAAGGCCAAATTAGAAGGTAAGAGGCGGTTATGGGACGAGAGGGGTGGTGGAGAGAGAGAGAGAGAGAGAGAGAGAGAGAGAGAGAGAGAGGAAAAGAGTTATACATGTTAGAGGAAAGGAGGGTGATGGTGGTGGTTGTGGTGGTTGCTGTGGTAGTGGAGGCGGTGGTAGCGATGGTGATAGTGATGGTGTTGGAGAGGACAGGAGGTGGTGGTGGTGATATGAGAAGGGTATCAATTACAGTAGATAATGTTTATACTAAACTCCGTCTTCTCAAATATAATGTCGCTTTACAATAACATCTGAAAGTAGTTAATATAATTCACGTTAAATTCCACGAGATGAATTATTTTGTTACACTCAAGGGAGGTTCAGGATCAAAGGATATTATTATTCTGAACAAATGTCTTCGTATCTTTTTATAAACTACTATGAACTAAATAATATCCATGTGTGTAAATGATGAACGCTGTAATTATGATCTGACTCATGATATTTGATTTTACTGGGGCGGGATATTTTTGAGATGGGCTTTTACGAGAAAAAAAGAAACTGAGTTCTGGGTTAAAAATAGTGAATGTGTTTATGTGCATGTTCGTATGAAACTAGGAATAATAGCGATACTTAACTCCCTGATTGTTGCGATACTTAACTCCTTACTTTTACGATACTACTCCTTCATTGTTACGGTACTTCACTTCTTCATTGCCTCGATCTTTAACTCCTTCATTGTTACGGTACTTAACTCCTTTATTGTAACGATACTTCTTTATTGTTGCGATTACAAGGGTGGGATGTGTTCTGCAATGTTTCAGTTTTTTCCATACAGTTGGCAAGGCAAATTTAGGCAAAAAATCAGATGAACTTCATAGGAAACAATACAACCTTTATAGGCGGGTTTGTTAATTAATGGAAATGAACAGGAATAGAACGGCCAGAAAGGTGATACGCAACGCAAATTTTTCTGTACCATTCCTCTGTTGACCCTGGGTTAGTAGTAGTAGTAGTAGTAGCAGTAGTAGTAGTAGTAGAAGGAGAAGATGAAGAAAAAGAAAAAGACGATGATGTTGATGACGAGAAGAGGAAGCAGTAGTAGTAGCAGTAGTAGTAGTAGTAGTAGTAGTAGTATAGCTCCAACCCTTGGCTCATCTGAACGTGAACCCTGTGGACTGCAGGCTAATGTTGTCCATATCTGGCGGTCCACCACCCTCCTTTCGGGGGATAGGGAGGGAGTTGTGGGACGTTCGTATGGACAGGCAGGGGAGTTACCTAGCTCTATCGGTGCCACCACATGAAGGCGCCCCTCACCAGAACGACCAGAGGATACAAATAGGCCTAAAGGACCAAAAATATTAAAGGAGAGAGAGAGGATGAGAAAGAAAAAAAAAAGTGAGTAGAGAGGAAAAATTTAATAAAAGATGAGAATGAGGTGAGGTGGTGATGATGATTGTTTATGGTGATGACGCTCGGTAAATTATGCCAGCGGGTGATAAGGTCTGGACAGGCGAGAGAGAGAGAGAGAGAGAGAGAGAGAGAGAGAGAGAGAGAGAGAGAGAGAGAGAGAGAGAACTGCTGAGGACACAGGTAATGGTAGAGGACTGTAAGTTGTGTTATAATGGTTAGTCAACAAGACACCCTATTACAATAATGTGTTTGTTGAACCATCCCTCATCTAGTTACGCAGTTGACTTAGATTTTTATTTATATACCCTACCTTCAGAGGGTCCAAGTCGGGCCCAAAAATGTTTATATATCACTCTAATGGACAACTTTTTAAAACATGCGTACAGTCATTTTTGCATTCTTCCTATTTCTGTTTTACATCAGTCTCACCTACCCACACCTGCTCATAACTTTACCTTCTGCGTCATGGCCTCACATCACCTTGAAATACTTCACCTCACCTCTCCTTTTCAACCCACTGTAAACTGTCCTCCATGTACGCCTCTGCCTTCACCTGTCTCTGACCTGCTCCTAACCTGCCCCAGCCCCTGCCCTGTCCCACAGCCAGGTCACACCATCAGAGGTCCTGGGAGAGAGTGTTGGTACGAGGCCTGGCCGTTCAATAATTTTCCTGCAAATGGTCGTAACATCACTTTAAGCCTTTTTTTTTCTTTCTTTTTCCTTCAGCCTTCCTCCTTTCCTCCCTCTTTCTATTCAATTTTTGCTCATCAACAGTATCCTCCTTTGTGTCTCTTTCCTTCATCTCCTCCTTAGCATCTTCCTATTTTTCTGGCTCCCATATCCTCCAATCACCCGCTCTTTAGGTACCGGTAGTTTTACTTTTCTTCTGTTTTTATCCATTGTGTGCTGATTGGCCACAGTCTCTTGTTTCTTCTTCTTCCCCTACTTCCATTAAATTACCTCAAATATTCTCTTCCTCCCTTTCACCCCTTCCCTTTAATCTCGTCCCCTCTTCAACTTTGATTATGTCTTCTGTTTCCCTTTAATCTTTTATTAGTCTTTAGCTCCCCCTCTTCTTAACTCCTCCCGCCTCCTTCTCTTCTCTTATTTTCTCCTCTTCTTTTTCTTCCCCTCTCTTGCCTCTCCCTTCTTCAGCAGTCCTCTCTCCCACTTCTTCCTCTTTCATGTCGGTTTGAAATATTTTGTTGCTGATTTTTTTTTATAATTTCTTTCACATTTCTGTCAGATTCTTCTTTACTCTCATCCTCTCATGCATCTCTCAGTCCCTTCCTTTAATCTTGTCACCTCCTCCCCTGTGATCCTGTCTCCACTTTCCCTTTAATCATTTCTCATTTTCGGTCATCCCTCCTCTCAGCTCCTCTCACCTCCTTACCTGCTCTTCCTCCTCTTCCCTTACCACTTATCCTCTTCTCTATGCTATCCCGTTTCTCCCTTCCTTGTATCCTTCTCACATTTCTCTCTTCCCTCCCTCATCTCTCTTCTCCCTTTCATTATTTCTGTTTCTTCTCGTGTCATTTCTGTCAACATTGCCTTCTCTTCCTCTTTTCCCTGCTCACTCCCTTTCATCTTCATTCTCTTATGCATTTCTATTCCTTTTTTTTTTTTTTTTACATTTTCTCTCACTCGTTCGTCAGATCTTTAGGGAAGTAGTTGTTTCCCCAACAGATTACCACGTTATGGGCCTGTAAGCCTCCTGTTATCTATACTTCCCATGTATTCCTGCGTACTCTCCTCCTCTCTTTACTTTTTTCTCTTCTCTGTCCCCTCCTGCTTCTCTTTTCCTCATCAGTGTTTACTCCTCTCTTCCATCCTCGTTATTTTCCTCCACAACACAGGTTACACAAAGCACGCAGTGGTACAGTAGATCAGCCTCACCCCTTATATCACCAAGCACAGCCAGATACATTGTCCTTCATCCTACCACCCTGGCCCTCTTTGCCACCGAAAAATGGGGTGAGGTAGGATCCAGAAACAATGAAAGCAAAATTACAAAACGGTTGCACTATCAAAACACAGTGAAATGGGCCGTATCCTCATTCACGCATCTTTTAATCTCAGGGAATCCTTTCTCAATATCACAAGTCTAACTCTCTGCACACATTTTTTCCCCTACATTGATAGGCTTCAAATATGTTTGTCAGACAGATCCAGTCCACTGACTCCCGAATCTTAAAAGGCTGACAAACCCACTCCATACGCTTCTCCGTTCACACTCCATCCAGCCAGCACAACACCTGTCATATCCCTGGGCTCCTCAATTTCCATGCATCTCTTTCTCACACATTCAGTTTCCATTCGCCTCAGAATGTTACAACAGAGGCACCGGTTTCCTCCTGAGCGAATAACAAAGACGTGCGTCACATCTTTACACCTCTCTCCGGTTCACAAGGGCTAAACCAGCCCCACAACACTTCACTCACCTCAGACCACGTCCCTCGAGCGATGTCAGGCGCCCTGGTGAACACTAAAGCTGCAGCAAGAGTTGGAATTTCACCTGATTTCGTTATGAGTCTAAAAGTCTCCGGAGTTTTATGGCGGCATTTTTGGGTGGCTAAATTATGCGACAGAGGAGAGACAGACAGAAAGACGGCCGTGGTGAGTTTTATTGTCTGCATGATATCGCTAATGGTTCAGGTATCATTTTTAGGCCCATGATTTTGTCTACATCTATCAATCTATCAATCTGTCAATCTTCTGTCTATCTATATTGACCACTATCTATATATCCGTCTATACAAAGCTACTGTCTGCTATATTCATTTCTCTGCACTAGGCATATTCATGGTCTTTTCAGTACAAATAATTCTGTCCATCATTACTGGCCAGAAGCTGTGTAATGGAAGTCGGTCAGCTTGGCACTTATTAAAATACACTATTGTCTTTGCCGTCCTCGTTCACTAAAACTCTGGATGTAAAGCCAGGGAGGAATTTTTGCCTAATACTTCCCATCTTATGCTTCTATGCTTATCTGTCTATCTATCTATCTATAGTCCGACGCCCTAATCTCGCAAAGGGTGGCCGGAGACAAAACGCCTCACCCACCATTTGACTACCCTTCCCCCAACTCACTCCCTCCTCCCTCATATACCTCTCAACTCCATCCCTCCACCTCATCCTCGGTCTACCCCTCCCTCTCCCTCCCTCCACCTCACCTACATACACCCTCTTAGTCACTCTTTCATTCTCCATTCTCTCCACATGTCCAAACCACCTCAGTGTATTTCTCCTAATCTTTTCAACCACATCCACATCCACCCCACAACGTTCCTTCTCTTCTTCATTCGTCAACCTGTCCCTCCATGTCACTCCACATGCTCCTCTCAAGTAACTCATTTCCACTGCTCTCACTCTTGACTTGTTCCTCTCTTGAAATTCCATGCCTCGCTTCCATACGTCAGGGTAGGGATCACAATACTATCATGCACTGACTTCTTAACTTCCATACTCACCTCCCTATTTCTCATCACTGCTTTCAGTGACCCAACAACCTTCCTTCCCTGCTGTACCCTTTCACGCACTTCATCCCCCAAAGTTCCATCCTTACTCATCACACTACCCAAGTACTTGAATGCACTCACATTCTCTATATCCTCACCATCCAACCTCACCGTGCATTCTGTAACTTCATTCCTATCAAACTCTATGCTAATACTACCTAATATTTCTAAGCCAATTGACACTACTATATTAATTATGTTATAGTAATGTGCTGGGTGTTATAATAATGTTCTGGATGATAATAATACTGTGCTATAATAAAATGTGTTAGTGTATTACAGTATAAATGTTCCATATGAGCGCCATCACCAGTTCCTTTTATAATGCCAAAATGAGCAGGTTTGGGCAAGTTGCGTGGAAGTTGTTGCAAAGTTGCATAACTCGGACATGACTTCAACTTGACCAATCCATCCACGGAAGTAACTAAGATGAATGAGTTTGAGTGTATGAGGTTTGCAGGAGCAACTAAAAAATTACCTCCTGCTGATGAAAACCTTTGTGCCATCAAAGTTTGCCATGAACACCTTCACTCTGTTCCTCCTCTTGCCTCTTCTCTTCTTGTTCTCCTCTATCCCATCCCGTTTCTCCCATCCTTGTATTCTTCTCGCATTTCAGTTCTTCCCGCTCCTACCTTTTCTTCCTTTCATTATTTCTGTTCCTTCTCGTGTCATTTCTGTCAACATTACCTTCTCTTCCTCTTCCCTCTACTCACTCCCTTTCATCTTCTTTCTTTCACTCTTTTCTATCTCGTTTCTAGACACACTGTCCCTACAGCCTCCAAGCCTCATCGATGTATAGTGTTATGTGAAATAGCTCTCTGATACCATGTCACATGATTCACAATAAAATATCTACCCCCCAAATTCTTTTAGGTTGGGCCATTCCTAAAAAAATCGCATGATAGGAGTAGGAATATAATAATAATAATAATAATAATAATAATAATAATAATAATAACAAAAGCACTAATAATAATAATAATAATAATAATAACAATAATAATAATAATAATAATAATAATAATAGTAATAATAATAATAACAATAATAATGACAATAATAATAATAATAATAATAATAATAATAATAATAATAATAATAATAATAATAGTAATAATAATAGTAATAATAATAATAACAATAATAATAATAATAATAATAATAATAATAATAATAATAATAATAACAAAAGCACTAATAATAATAATAATAATAATAATAACAATGACAACAATAATATTAACCATACTAATAAAAAAACATACAGCCTCGTGCAAAAGGGGTTAAATTAGGTAAACAAGAACTGATATACGACAATTTATATATGACGCTTTTTTTCTTATTTGGAAAATTCATAGCCCCCTGTTAGCATGGTTGATGGCCAGGTGTAGTCAGACTGGAGGGTAAATTTGGCTAGTAACAAAGGAGACTCATTCATGCCTCGTACCCAAGGTCGTTGAATTTCACACAAGTCGTATTTGAGACGTGGGTGTGGTCTGGTCCCACAGGTGAAAAACAGCTGGCTATGATGCAGTCTGAAATGTTGCAAGATTAGGTTATGGCCTCGCAGAGATGAATCAAATGGCCTTGCAGAGATGAATCAAATCGACTGGCAATTGCAATATGATAAAATAGACGACCTCGTGCTGAAAGGGTTGAATAATAACTCATTGATGCAGTACTGAAGCGTATCATATCCGGTCTAAAATATTAATTTATGTTATGTCCAGTGACCATATTAATTTGTTGATTTCCACGCAGTTCATTGATCAGTGAAACTGACAGTGCTTTTGTGACGCTGGATGAAATGTAGCTTTATCAGCTACAGCAATGACAGCATTGTTGAAATAATTATACAGCTTAGTGACATACCGGTTATATATATATATATATATATATATATATATATATATATATATATATATATATAATATTGTTTTCATTATTATTATTATTATTATTATTACTATCACCACCACTACCACCACCACCACCATCATCATCATCACCATAATCTTTCTTCTAATTATTATTAATATCATTATTACTTACCCTTAGGCGTTTACAAGCCATTTCAGATGTACAATCGAAGACAAAAATCGTGTCGCTGTTTCGTCCGAAGATTAAGTGAAACACGTGAAACATCCTCCTTTCGGGACTTTGGTGAAAGCTTTGCCATTGCACTTGACATATCACAGGGTTTCAGTCGAGTCTGGCATAAATCTTTAATTTCCATACATCCCTCTTACGGTTCCTATCCTTCTATCTGTGCCTACATCTCTAGCTTCCTTTCTGGTCGTTCTATAGCTGTTGATGCAGACGGCCATCGTTCTTCTCCTAGAGTTATCAATAGTGGTGTTCTTCAGGGCTCTGTCCTATCACCAACTCTCTTCCTTTTTTTCATCAATGACCTTTTAAGCTATACATCCAACCCTATCCACTCATATGCTGATGACTCCACACTTAGCCTTTCATTTCGCTTCCCACAGCGTCCATCTCAGCAGTTACTTCAGCAAACAAGGGATGAGGCTATGGCACTCCTAATGTCTGGCTTGGCTCATATCTCTGATTTGGGTAAAAGTAATCTTCTTGTTTTTAAAACGTCAAAAACTAAGTTCTTACATCTATCAACCAGATAAAATCTTCCGTAGGAGTATCCTCTAATTTTTAACAGTATCCAGCTCAATCCTGCATCATCTTTTAACATACGTCGTGTCTCATTCTCCTGGGATTTATCTAGGAAAGATCAAATTACCTCTCTTGTAAAATCTACCTTCAAGAGATTAGGTGTGCTAAGCCGACTCCGTGCCTTCTTTCTTCCTGCACAGTTGATGACTTTATACACAGGCTTTATTCGCCCCTGTGTAGAGTACAACTCTCACGTGTGGGAAGGCTTTCCACACACAGCTCTTCTAAACAAGGTAAAGTCAAAGGCTTTTAGTCTCATTAACTCTCCTCCTCTTCCTGGCTCCCTTAAACCTCTCTCTTTTCGCCGTACTGTTGCATTTTCATCCCTTTTCTACCGCTACTTCAATGGTCGCTACTTCTCTGAACTGTCTGCTTGCATCCCTCCACCACTACGGCCAGCGCATAGCACAAGTCTAACAACAAACTCTCATCCCCTGTGGCGTACCCAGAAAGTTGAAAAGAGGGGGGTCTTTTTTTTTTTTTTTTTAATCATTTTAACTGTGCAGTCCATGACTTTGGCGAGCGCAGAGAGCCCATACATCTGCCCCCCCCCCCGAAAAAATTTTGCATTTTGTCCAATTTTAGGATCATTTCGAGGCCATATAGAATGGGTATACGACATAAATATAGCATATTGTAAAGTCATTTTTAAGTACCACTGAATTATGATTCAGTCTCTCCAGTACCTTATACTACTAAAATTCAAACGCTCACATTTCAATCAAACAACTTGACAACTGTAATAAACTAATAACAAATTATATACATTTATATCTATATCTATCTATCTATCTATAGCAAAAGAGAAGGACTATGGCCTGATGTCCCCCCCCCCTCGGTACGCCACTGCTCGTCCCTTTTCTGTTCAACTCACTAATGCAAGAGTTAACCATTACTCACAGTTCTTCATTTATGCAACAGGTCAGCTTTGGAACTGTCTCCCTGTGTCCGTATTTCCTACTGCCTATGATCTCCAGTCTTTCAAACGCAGTGTGTCCAGGAATCTTGAAATGAACGAATCTTGAATCTGGCTCTCATTTATCTTGTTTTTGTTTTTTCTTGGAGGGAACAACCTTGCAAGCTGCTGGTCTTTGATTCCTTCTGCCTTGTATTAAAAAAAAAGTAAATATGAGAGCACCTCCACGGTTACATGTTCGTGGTTGTCTAGCCAGACTTCCTCAAACTTCATCACTGTACCCAAGAGATTCCGAAGCCTTACATCGACTCTCGAGAACTGCAGCTTCCGAGGGACGCAGTGTGAACCATACGAGTATACGATCAGGCGATGATTGTCTGGCCGTAACGTCTTAATCTTATCACAAAACGTCAAGCAGACCTAGTATATTCCTTGGCATGGGGAGGGAAAGCAACATGCATCTAACTACTAGGGAGATGGGAGAGGGCATGACTTACCTTTATTTAGGGGGATTAGGGGTAGAGACTCTCGAGCAGATGATGCAAACATTCGGTGTGAGCAGAATCGTAGAAAGGTGGATTAGGCAATTCAGGAAGGATGGCTGAACGAAGAATTGTCATCGTTCAGATCACCTTCGTGTCACCACACCACTACAGGATCAGGGAATAGTCACAACGATGGAAGACAGCCCCGACTCTGGGCGAAGGCGTCAGGACCTATCCCCAGGGCATATCCCCAATGCCCAGTAATCCTCTTACATCTCTACATGTCACTAATTCGGCGCTAACATCCACCGTCTATACTGAATGCACGTTAGGACTGTCTCATTCAGGACGATTTGTACCTAGAATGAAACACATTAACACTTGTGCGTAGACTTTGATCTTCTGGGTTGTGGTCGAACGCCAGCGTGTGAGATTCATTTCGCCACTCTGATAAAACATTCGATTATCATATACAGTAAATCTATCCTCATATGTAAAATAATTCGGATGATTTTGTGTGATAACGCTGACAGATAATGACACTCACAGCTCATGATTATCCATTGAAATTAAGTAGAAGTGAAACGAATAAAGAATGAGAACTAATTTCAGTAGAGTTCTTTAGCTAGTGTTCCTGACATGAGTAAAAAAAAAAAAAAAAAAAAAAAAAAAAAGTGAAGGCATAAGAAACTGTTCATATTTTATCAAGTAAAAGTAGCAGCCTGGAAAACACAATATAAAGATAAGTTTCGCCCAATTACCACAAATATACATGCATCCACACCATCGTCTCCTGGAGCAAATGGCAACTTACCAACCTTCAGTATGACACAAAGCAGAGCGCAACAAGACCTAATTCTTTCAGCAAATGTCTTCACCAAATTTCAGGACACGACTTTTTGAAAATGTGAGTGTGTTTAAGTACTTGGGTAGTGTGATGAGTAAGGACGGAAGTTTGGAGGGTGAAGTGCTTGAAAGGGTACAACAAGGAAGAAAGGTTGCTGGTTCCTTGAAGGCAGTGATAAGAAACAGGGAATTGAGCATGGAAGTGAAAAAGTTACTACATGACAGTATTCTGATACCAACTCTAACGTATGGATGTGAAGCTTGGACGTTGTTGGAAGGACACAAGTCAAGAGTGAGAGCAGTGGAAATGAGTTATTTAAGAGGAGCCTGTGGAGTCACATGGAGAGACAGGCTGACAAATGAGGATATAAAGGAGCGTTGTGGTGTGGATATGGATTTGGTAGGAAGCATTAGGAGGAACACACTGAGGTGGTTTGGCCATGTGGAGAGGATGGAGGGTGAGAGACTGACGAGGAGAGTGGATGTGACTGAGGTGGAGAGGGGGAGAGGGAGGGGGAGGCCGAGGATGAGATGGAGGGATGGGGTGGAGAGGTATATGAGAGAGGGGTGTGTGAGCTGGGAGCAGGGCAGTGAAATGGCGGGGGACAGGGCGACGTGGAGGCGATTTGTTTGTGGCCACCCCGTACGGTGATTGAGGCGTCTGGCAATAAATAGATAGACAGACAGACTTTTGTCTTTGACTGTCCAGTTGCAGTCAGTAATTCTTTCTGTTCTGAGTTTCCTATCAAATGAAGTGAGATGTCTAGGAAAATGCCAAATAAAAGTTTGTCCGTGAGTTTCTTTAATAACCAGATTTGCGGATACGTGTGTTAAGAGAGAGAGAGAGAGAGAGAGAGAGAGAGAGAGAGAGAGAGAGAGAGAGAGAGAGAGAGAGAGAGAGAGAGAGAGAGAGAGAGAGAGAGAGAGAGAGAGAGAGTAATTTTCTCTAATAACTGAATTTGCACGGGGTACGTACAGTGTTGCGTGTATGGATTTTCTCCGGACGTGGATATTAAAGTGTTACATAATGCTTCAAAAAATGCCACACGGGCTTGTAATTTAATGCTACAAAATGCTAAATAGAGTTTGTAATGTAATGTTGTTTTCTCTGTATTCGTGATAGTCTGTTTGCGTAAGATACCTAACTTCCTCTCCTGCTCAGCTGATGGCCAGGGGTAGTCAGATTGGAAAGGCGGTTTGAATAGCAACCAAGGAGACTCATTGCTATCCCGTAACTGAGGTTCACCGAATTTTATGCAAGCTGTGAGAGTGGCCCAGTTCCATCAGGTGAACACAATCAGATTATAATTTGGTGATTTTTTTTTTTCCTGCAGTCAGTTATATTAAATCGTATGTTAAATTAACTAATATATATGGAAAGTTTTATATCCTATCAAACACGTGGCTCTAATTTACACTAATTAGAACTGTACGGTATTTCAAAACGTTTCATATCCTTTTTATATTACAGTGAATATTTAGACTCATCTATTTCCAGATCCTTTTACTAAGCTGAGGAAAGACGTTTGGAACAGTAAAAGTTAGATACAGTCTTCATTAACTACTACACAATTACTCACTATTCTAAAATTTAATACATTTGTCTGGCAGCGGGAAGAATGATATAGAAAAGGATGTCTTCTGGGTTAAGGAGAAAACATTTGTATATATACTTAGTCTCCATGTAAATTTTGTTTGTCATATTACACACGCGTCTCTCATTTAGGCTACAGTAATTTACACTGTGCTCGTTTCGTGTTTTATCTTTATTATTATTATTATTATTGCTGTTATTATTACTATTATTATTATTATTATTATTATTATTCCAGAAGGGTTCGAGCTGGGACCTTTGCTGATTGAACACACATTATGATGGTGGCTAGTGAAGCGAGGTAGTTGTGAAGAGGAAGTAGTAGTAGTAGTAGTAGTAGTAGTAGTAGTAGTAGTAGTAGCAGAAGTAACAGTAGTAGTTGCAGTAGTGATATTAGCCCCGAGTTCATCTGAAATATGAAGGTGGATTGCAAGCTAATGTTTCTCTTCTTTGGCGGTTACCATCCTCCTTTTGGGGGATGTGGAGGGAGTTGAGGACATTCTATAACCAGGCAATGGATCCGTCCGGCCATATCAGTGCCACCACGTGAAGGCGTCCCTCTTCAACACCAGTGAAGGGGTAAGAGTGTAATATACAGAAATAAATCGCTGTGAAAAAGGCGTTGAGATATCTATGCAAACAAGGATATGGGTCCATGAACTGTGTGTGTGTGTGTGTGTGTGTGTGTGTGTGTGTGTGTGTGTGTGTGTGTGTGTGTGTGTGTGTGTGTGTGTGTGTGTGTGTGTGTGTGTGTGTGTGTGTGTCGGTTGGTTATATTAACTGAAGTATTATAATGGCTATGATTTATTAGAATTGTGTGTGTGTGTGTGTGTGTGTGTGTGTGTGTGTGTGTGTGTGTGTGTGTGTGTGTGTGTGTGTGTGTGTGTTTTAGGGGAGAGGGAATGGCAGTATCAGAGTTGCTCTCTTTGTCACTAAATCACTACCTTCGTCATCCTCGTACATTTGCCACCCCCCTCCCCCCCTCTCTCTCTCTCTCTCTCTCTCTCTCTCTCTCTCTCTCTCTCTCGTACACACATATGTACACCGATATATACACATGATCATTCACTCACACACCTTTAAATATTGACTCATCGACCGACACACCTACACCCTAACCCCACCTCCCTCACACACACACACACACACACATATGAGAGAGAGATAGAGAGAGAGAGAGAGAGAGAGAGAGAGAGAGAGAGAGAGAGAGAGAGAGAGAGAGAGAGAGAGAGAGAGAGAGAGAGAGAGAGAGGAATGAATCTGTTAAAATCCAATAAAGGGAGCAAATCATGAATGTCAGACCAGCTATACATGTGCTGAGGTGATGAACGAGAAGCAGGGAAGGATAATGATGAAGGAAATTACTCACAGATAACGGAGGGGAGGAAGGGTGTGTTGAGGAGGGAAATTCATAGAGGAAAGGGAAAGAGAAGGGGAGGTAAATAGCAAAGGGTTAAATGTAGTAGAGGAGATAAGGGAGAGGAAGAGGGCAGAGGGGGAGGAAGAGGAGGAAATATTCAGGTCACACCTCCCCCAGTGCAAGGTCACAAGGCTATTATAGGGTCACAGAGGCGTGGTTTGGTGAGGTGGTAGGTCGTTTCAGTGGCATACTTAGGATGTAAGTTTGATACCACAGGACCAACATTTACTTAGAACATTGGTTGTGGCCTGTATTGCTGTTTATTGTTATTATTATTATTATTATCATTATTATTATTATTATTATTATTATTATTATTATCATTATTATTATTATTATTATTATTATTACTACTACTACTACTACTACTACTACCACCACTACTGCTACTACTGCTACTACTACTACTACTGCTACTACTACTACTATTATTATCATTATCATTATTATTATTATAAGTCTGACCCTAGGAATAGACGTGATAGTCCATTCCCTGACACCCAGTGGTCCTCGTGTGTGGTAAGGACGTCAAACAATTTCCTCTTACAATCCCCACACAATTTGCTCAACTCAGGGGGGGATTTTCACACTGGTTACACATCGCCTTCATTATCCCCTTCATGGGTACAGCTCGTCCTTAAGCCCTGTACAGTAATAAAGGATACAAAAGAGAAACTGTAACTGTAATGGAAGGGTTAATAAGGAGGACTGCAGTAAAAATAAAATAAAGCAGCTGCAATTAGCCAACTCTACAGAGGTCATTAGAGCGCCATTAATAAGGAGGGTAATCAGCGAGTGTGGTATTAATGGGAGCTGGTGTAAAGTGGTGTTCATACCCAGAGGAAGGACATGGTGGCTTATGGTATGGTTTCCCCGTTATCAGAGAGAGAGAAAAAAAAAAAACAGAGAGAGAGAGAGAGAGAGAGAGAGAGAGAGAGAGAGAGAGAGAAGGAGGGATTTGGAAGGGGAAGAAGCCGGAAGGAAGTATAACGAATGTAGTGGTGTGTGTGTGTGTGAGAGAGAGAGAGAGAGAGAGAGAGAGAGAGAGAGAGAGAGAGAGAGAGAGAGAGAGAGAGAGAGAGAGAGAGAGAGAGAGAGAGAGAGAGAGAGAGAGAGGGGGGGAGGGGCACAAGGCGGAAAGAACTATAAAGAATGAGTCTAGTGGTGAGAGAGAGAGAGAGTTAGGTTCCTTTGGGGGGGACAATATTTTGGAGTCATTCAGCCTTTTGTACTTTCTTTTCAAAAAAAGAAAAAAAGAATTTACTGTAAAAATAGTGATGAGGCAGAGGCCACGTTTAGTAAAGTGTAAGAAGTATGTCCTAAATTACCCTCAATGGCGGTGGATTAGGGCTTACCTGCAAGATATACCAATTGCAAATACGGTATGCTGGCTATTTATAAACACTTTTTTTTTTTTTTTAGACGAGGCACCGCGTTTGTGATTGTTGCCTGTCGCGATAAGATAGGCTGGAAGGGAGAGAGGAGTGATTGTTATTAGGACTACGTGATTTGACGTTATTTCCATCGTGTCAAGTGGGGTTGGTGGAGGATTAGTGCCCCTCCCTGTAAAACAATTAACTCTGAGCCCTTGGCCACCCCGTTTGGGATACATGGCGTCTGGCAATGAATGAATGAAAAAAAAGTATAACAAATTATGTAGGTGTTATTATAAGTGTATTATGCAAGGAATCACATTACTACTTGTTATACCATAATCGAGAATAACACAGTACTGCCACTCTACATCTCTTTCATGACACTTCTTCATGACTAGCATCTTATTCTAGTGTCTACTTCTTCCTACAGCTGAACATACAAGATGGAAAGATAGCAGCTGTAGGCCAAGTGAAAGTGAACAGCGTATAGAGGAAGGGGTGAATGGTAAGCGGGATAATTGATAGCCAGCTGGTGGATACTGCTGAGATTATTGGCTGGATTTTGTGATGTAAGTTATCTTCATGCAATTGTGCTGTTTTCACGCAGCGCTGTGACCTGCATGAGAGAGAGAGAGAGAGAGAGAGAGAGAGAGAGAGAGAGAGAGAGAGAGAGAGAGAGAGAGAGAGCCCACTTCGCTTGATATTCATAGTTATATGTATGAAATAGTTTATATTGCTCTAGAGTCAAATTTCCAGCGTTTGTTCAGTATGCATAGTTGATGAAATGTTGGTGTGGCAGTTGCGAGGGGAGGGAGGGTGATGGTGGTAGGGGGGTGGAGGGGGTGTAGTGGCTGGTTCTCAGGTGTAGGTGTAAGTGTTGCAGTGCAAATGAGGGATACTGGGCGACTGGATCTTCTCATTTCCACACTATTTGCTTCCCAATCTACATCACTCCCTCGCCAGTCACTTCCTATCTCACACCACTCCCCTCTCCTCCCCTCCCATACCATACCATTCCCCTCACCTTCTGCACCACTCCTCTCCCCTCCCACACCACTCCCTCCCCTCCGCAAGTCATTCACCTATACAGTGAACCCTTCTAAATCCCAGAATCCCTCTTATAGCTTTACCTGTCAGGATTAAAGCCTCCTTAATCCACAGTGACACACGTCCAAATCCAGTCCCTCCCTCCACCCCCTGCCTTCCCCTCCCACTCCTCTCACCCTCCATGCCCTCATCCCTACGCCCCTCCCTCCATCCCCCTCCTCAACCTTCCTGTTGACCCTACCTCACCACCCGCTACAGCAAATTCAGGCACGGATTTGCGGGATGTGTTGGGGATGTACAGCCGTTGTCTTCGGCAGATTAATGAAACTTTTTTTCCTTTTTGTGTCCGACTCTGGCCAAAGGCTTCAGGGCCAATCCCAAGGCCCAATAGTCCTCCTTCACACCTTCACATGACACCACTTCAGCGCTAACTCCCACGTCCATACTGAATACATGCTGTCTCACACAGGACTGGTGTGTTGGTATTAGCGGGGGTATTTCACGACATGTCGGCGGGTCTTCCCTGCCCCAGCCGATATATAATATACGACCATTGTTATTCATTAAAATCTTTACAACAAATATCTAAATGTCATCAAAGAAACAGTTCAGTGAAAAGGAACTGGTATTAAATTTTGATAATGTGGTACGGCGTTAATATGAATTCAACTTGCTGCCATTCCGCTAGTGATCACGTCTCCCCTTCTTTTCAAAAATGCTGGATCCTGCCGTGCTTTGTGCCCCAGCCTGACGAAGATCCCTGACTCCCTCAGCTTAGTTGATAGCTACGTATAGCCAGACTGGAGGCTAGATTTGGCTGTAGTGCATTGTTTGTTCTAACTTCTAACTTCTAACCACCACCACCACCATTATGGCATACCATAAGTTTAGGTCGCCAGTATGTCAAGTAACCAACAAGACCCACCTCAGTCTCACAAATAAGGCTCACTGAACTTCACTCACCCATGACGTAGTAGAGGCTCCATTTAATCAGGTAGAATAGAAGCACACTTTAGTAACCAAGAAGACTCATTCCCACCTTTAAGCCTCACTGACTCCCATGCATAAGTTGAGATAGCCACTCTGTTCCGTCAGGCCAAAGAGCCGACCAGGTAGCGGATTCTGAAAGGTGTCTGGGTTACGAGAAAATCTGCGAGAACTTTTGCGATGTGCATACGAGGTTTTGATAAGTGGTATTCTGGAGAGTGTTGTACGACAATCTTAAGACCAACACCAGGTTGCGCCAGCGCAAGTGTTGGCCAATCAAGGAGCGGAAGGTTGCTCTATTTGAACCTGAAAAACCAATCACAGTACACCAGAGTATGACGTCATAGTGGTAGCAGACGATATTTCCACACAGCCATCATAATTTCCACGACGGTACTGAAGCAGTGGAGGACCACCAAAATATGATGTACAGAAGGGCAGTGAACTTGTCAGAGGAAGAAATAAGTGTGCAATCATAATTTTCTCGACATTGTGTCATGTAGGCTATCACCATAATTTAGATGAGCTTCTTCTTTGCACTGGCTTATTTAATCGAATTTTTGTGAACATTATATCATTAGGCTGTAATTTGTTTGCAGTAAAGGCAATATTGGCCGACAATGCTAGTTTTACCATTTATGTCGAAGTAGTACTTGTTCCGTTATAGTATTCTGGCCTCGTTTACGACGGTCTTTGCCACTTGTACTTAATATTTTTTTTGAAAAATCGCAACAGTTGTATGCACTTAAGGATTAATTGATGCATGATTTAATTCTGAGGATTTGGTGGATGTTTGAGCTACAACATTTGTAAAAATAGGAGAGTTATAAGGCTTACGATGTACTTAGGGCTGCCCCTCACATGGCGCAACTCTAAGAGGAGAATTGACAACGCCGCATAGGGTTTGCGCTCGTTTTCTAGGGCTCCAGAATATGCACTTGAGTGTAAAGTTGCTATTACGCCTAAAGATAGTGGATTTGCGAGGATTTTTGAGCTTTCAGAATCCGCCCCTGATCTCCCTGTCCTAATTATTTTCTTGCTTTTTTATTTTTTTGGAGGACAAGGGAAATTTTTGAGTCGAATTATAATAGCCAAGATGCAAATTCACATACAAAAACATTAACATTTCTCGGCCACAGGATTCTTTTTAATATATATTTTTTTATATAGAAGGGTGAAGACATGGCAACATAGAATCTTGCCATGTCTCTAATTCGTCCTGCTAAAAAGAATCGGATCTCTCTCTCACTCTCTCTCTCTCTCTCTCTCTCTCTCTCTCTCTCTCTCACACACACACACACACACACACACACACACACAAGAAAATTCCCTAAACATGTCTTGAACGTTTTTCTTGAGAGTCGAAATCAGAATCACAAATAATTCTGACCAAAGGCTGGAACTCTCGCTGACGAAAGCACACACACACACATACACACACACACACACACACACACACACACACAAATCTCTGCAGAATAAGAAGAAACTGGGAATAGAGGCAACTCATTAGAAGGGTGGGTGAAACTAATAATAATAATAATAATAATAAAAATAATAATAATAATAATAATAATAGTGATAATGATCCATCCATCCATCCATCATCCAATCCTACATTGCCCCATGGGGAGCGTAGGAGCCCAGAGGTTAGGCAGTTGGCCCTGACATTTAAGATGAGAGTGACCAGCCTCACTCATCCCTGAGTGGCATTACATGAGCAATCAACCCCAACCATCCCTTGGATATAAACCTTCACCGGCTCAATCCGATTGGAGTGCAATAATTACCCACTAAACCACCAGGCGCCACAATTTGGTTATATGGTTACCACCCAGCGTAGTAAATGGTTTCCTGGTGTACAGGAAACCATTTGGCTTGTCACTCAGTGCAGAGTCACCCACAGGTAGAAGGAAGAGGAAAGAATGAAGGAAAGAAAGACAGAAGAGGGAGTGTAAAGTCACCTGTAGGCAGAAGGACAAGGAAAGAATGAAGGAAAGGAAGACAGAAGAGGATGGAAGGAAAGAAGGAGGGGGGAGAGGAAAGGGCAGACACCCGAGAGCAGCACTACATCGAGTGAGTGGATGGTGAGCGCCCCCACCTACCACATAATAATGATAATAATAATAATAATAATAATAATAATAATAATTATAATAATAATAATAATAATAATAATAATAATAATAATAATAATAATAACGTTGAAATGGTCTGTGGAAAATTATAAAACTGGGAATAGGAGAAATATTGGTGTGTGAGGATGGTGGGTGCAGAATATAAGCCCATGAAAAAAATAATTATGTCTGCCAATTATCGGCCATTGATAACTGAAGGAAATATTTTATAATACTATTAGGTGGAGGAGATGATAATAAACCCATGTAAAAATATCTCCTGGGAATATCAGAGTCGGGTAGCTCCTAGCATCTCTTCTTTAGCGATTTACTTTGGATACATCGTCAATTTCCTTCTGTACGTTATTTATGCAGAGTATGACGATATGGGAAGGATTTATATAACACAGAATAAACCTGTATGGTGTAATAAGCAAAATAAACCGCATAGGAATAGGTGTTAGGGAGCTTGCCTATGGACTGCAGAAAAGGCCATCAAAACAGACGTGAGGCAAATTAATGTCAACGCAAACATGTAAACGTATATATCATTCCAAAATATTGAAAGAAAACTGGGAATTTTGGGGAGGGGGGAGGAATATATATATTTTTTTATGATGGTGGATGGACGAGAGACAGATAATAAGCCAGCTAAAGAAAAAATCTATGTATAAAATCGAAAAACTGAAAACTAGATGAGGAAAAATTTGTTGATAAAGGTGGTGTATTGTGCAGGTATGAACCCGTGTCGGCATCCCGTGAACAATATTGGGTCCGCTAACGCCCCTCCCTAAGCGATTTATTTTGCTTATTACGCCTTGCCATCATCTTCTGTGTTACTTAAATCCTCCTGATATCACCAAACTCTGCATAAATAACGTATAAAGTGATACTAGCGAGCCATACCCATGAAATAATTCGGTAAGGAAAAGGTGTTAGGGAGCTTCCTTCCCCGGCGAGAAGACAAGCCTGAAGAAGACAGCGCAGTAAAGTAGTAAAGGTGGTGGTGGTGATGGTGGTGGTGGTGGTGGTGGTGGAGGTGGTGGTGGTAATAATAGCAGTAATAGCAGTAGTAATAATGGTGATGGTAGTAGTAATAGTAGTAGTAGTAGTGGTAGTAGTAGTAGTAATGGTGATGGTGGTGGTGGTGTGGTGGTGGTGGTGGTGTGGTGGTGGGGGACAAGGAAGGCTGTCTGACCCGTAGAGTGAACAAATCCCAACACTGACGACAGCAAGGAATAACAGACACCCGAAGAGGAAGGCAAGGAAAAAGGAGAGATAACCATGCTCAGTGGAAAGCCTCTAGGGTGGGTAAGAAGAGGTGAGAGAAAGGGAGAGATATGTGGGTAAAAAGGGGTGGGAGAAGGAGAGATATGGGTAGGTAAGGAGGGGTGAGAGAAGGAGTGATATGGGTAGGTAAGGAGGGGTGAGAGAAGGAGTGATATGGGTAGGTAAGGAGAGGTGAGAGAAAAGGGGAGATATGTAGGTAAGGAGAGGTGAGAGAAGGAGGGATATGGGTAGGGAAGGACAGGAGAGAGAAGGAGGGATATGGGTAGGGAAGGACATGTGAGAGAGGAGAGATATGGGTAGGTAAGGAGAGGTGAGAGGAGAGATATGGGTAGGTAAGGAGAGGTGAGAGGAGAGATATGGGTAGGTAAGGAGAGGTGGGAGAAAGGGAGAGATATGTAGGTAAGGAGAGAGAGAGAGAGAGAGAGAGAGAGAGAGAGAGAGAGAGAGAGAGAGAGAGAGAGAGAGAGAGAGAGAGAGAGAGAGAGAGAGAGAGAGAGAGAGACATAAGTAGTAGTAGTAGTAGTAGTAGTAGTTAGGGAATCGTTGAAGGAGAAGTAAACGAGAGGATGGGAACGTATCAGTGAAAGATGATAAGGTGAGTGAGGGATGCACAGGCTTGAGAGAGAGAGAGAGAGAGAGAGAGAGAGAGAGAGAGAGAGAGAGAGAGAGAGAGAGAGAGAGAGAGAGAGAGAGAGAGAGAGAGAGAGAGAGAGAGAATAGTCTCAGCATAGTGCTTGTGGTCTGTGTATCTATGTAATTCACCATCTTCTCCCTGTCTCCTCTTACTCTTCGTCTTTCCTTCCTCCCTTCTCCCTCACCTCACCCCCTTTTTGCCTCACTCCCTCATCCCCCCCTCACTTTTCTCTCCTTCCCCTCTCTTTAACACCCTCCATCTCTTCCTCCCTTTTCTCTTCCTTCTCTCCCTCCGTCAACCACTCCATTACCCCCGCCCTCCCTCCTCTCCATTGTGTTGTGAGAGGCAGAATAACAGGGTGATATATCAGGGAGGGAAGGAGGGAGTGAGGGAGAAAAGACGAAGGAGACAAGCAGAGGAGAGGAAGAGAGGGGGGGAGGGTAGGGAGAGATGGGAGGAAGGGAAGAGGAGGGAAGGAGGAATATTACAACGGAGGAGAGATGAGTAGGACTGAATATACTTAACTCGCTGTCGTTGCCGATATAAAAATGACGGTCTGACTCTCACTTTTTATTTTGCAGGAGGGTGTAGGTTGGATTAAGCTGGACTGGCATTTTTGTTTTCCCAGGAGGGTGTAGGTTGGGTTAGGTTAGATTGGCACTTCTTTCCAGGAGGGTGTAGGTTGAGTTAGGCTGGACTGGCACTTTTTTTTTTTCCAGGAGGGTGTAGGTTGAGTTAGGCTCGACTGGCACTTTTTTTCCAGGAGGGTGAACGCTGGGTTAGGTCGGATTAGGGTGTTCCGACTCAACACTGCCAGGCCACCAGGATCCGGATTCTCGTCGGTTGAGGAAGCTACCTAACACCTCTTCCTAAGCGATTTATTTTGCTTACTACAACTTGCCGTCCTCTTACATTACTTAAATCATTCTAATATCACCCTACTCTGCATAAATAACGTACAAAACAGTATTAGCCAACTGTACCCAAAAAAAAAACCGGGAAGGAAGAGGTGTTAGGGAGCTTCCTTAACTGCTGAGAATACAAGCCCAGCCGCCTCAATCGAGCCTCACTAACAACCAATTCATCAATCTCTCCTGACTATTTTCACTCTAACATTCTCTCACTACAACAAACACCTATCAATCTATCTATCTATCTCTCTCTCTCTCTCTCTCTCTCTATCTATCTATCTATCCATCTTTTATTTATTTATGTTTTTGCAGCCCTTTTTCTCTAGGTTTGAAAGAGAGCCAGTGCTTAATGAATAATGAATGAGTCTTTGCATGAGCCGTGAGTCTTTAAGCTAACTAATTATTCAGGAAATGGTCACGTTATGTTGTTGTGGTGTTGATGATGATGGTGGTGGTGGTGGTGGGGAGGTGGTGGCAATCGTGATAATGGTGATGGTGGTGGTAATGGTGGGGGTAGTGGTTGGCGAGATGGTGGTAGGGGTGATCATGGTGATGGCTGTGATGATAATGATGTGGTGGTAGTGGTGGGGATGATGGTGGTAGGGGTGATAATGATGATGGTGGTGGTGACGATGATGATGATGAGGATGTCTGGATTCGATATTATAATAGTACAACTCATAGCATGATAGGTAGATAGATAGAGAGAGACGCATCAGCCAGGGTGTGGGAGTAGGAAGCGTGTCAGCGAGAATCGACCAAAGGAAATGAGTTCAGCAAGACTTAATCAACAGTATGCCAGCGGGCACCGGAAGCACTACATACACACAGACATACAGGGTTCTAGAATCTTCCAACGACAGTGTAGCCCACGTGACACGAGCCCTGCTAAACAAGAATGTAGGGATTAGAGATCAGAAAGGGGCTAGCCATAGAAGCGAAAGGTCGTGGAGAGAGGAAATAAGAAGAGGGGTCCGACGAGACTTAGTAAATTACGTTCCCCTGTAATACATACACTGCTCAACCTAGACATTCCTTGAAGATAATAAATCAAGATCAACTCCCTGTATTCATCTTTAACTTCTCCTGCCTTCGACTAGCACAATAACTTTAACCAAATCTCAAGATTAACATAATACAAGACCAAAGATTTAACAAGGATAGCGATGATGATGATGGTGACGGTGATGGTGATGACAATGGTGATGATGGGTATAGTGACCATAACGGTTCTGGGACAGATGGTGATGATAATGGTGATGATGGGGACAGTGTTAATGATGGTGATTTTGGTGCCTGTGATGATGGTGATGGCAAAAGAAATAATGATGATGGTAATAATGGTGCTGATAGTGATGGTGATGATAGTGGTGATGATGATGATGGTCGTGCTACTCTCAGTGCTGAAGCTGTGATGCAAGTGTGAGTAATATTTCTTGTGGTTTCCCCCCTTCTTTTTGTGACCTCTTCCTTTCCCCTCTTCCTCTTGACCTCTTCATTTCCCCTCTTCCTCTTGACCTCCTCCCTTCCCCTCTTCCTCTTGACCTCTTCCTTTCCCCTCTTCCTCTCGACCTCCTCCCTTCCCCTCTTCCTCTTGACCTCTTCCTTTCCCCTCTTCCTCTTGACCTCTTACATTCTTCTCTTCCTCTTGGCCTCTTACATTCTTCTCTTCCTCTTGACCTCTTACATTCTTCTCTTCCTCTTGGCCTCTTACATTCTTCTCTTCCTCTTGACCTCTTACATTCTTCTCTTCCTCTTGACCTCTTCCTTTCCCCTCTTCCTCTTGACCTCTTACATTCTTCTCTTCCTCTTGGCCTCTTACATTCTTCTCTTCCTCTTGACCTCTTACATTCTTCTCTTCCTCTTGGCCTCTTACATTCTTCTCTTCCTCTTGACCTCTTACATTCTTCTCTTCCTCTTGACCGCTTCTTTTCCCCTCTTCCTCCTGACCTCTTCCTTTCCCCTCTTCCTCTAAAGCTCTTCCTTTCTTTTCTTCCTCTTGGCCTCTTCCTTTCCCCTCTTCCTCTTGACCTCTTCCTGTCCCCTCTTCCTCTTGACCTCTTCCTGTCCCCTCTTCCTTTTGATATTCCATCTCCAGCCTCTTTATCGTCACCTTTCGGTCTAACCTTAAAAATGCATTCGAAAAAGATGTGGAAAAATTTTATCCCTGCAGAAAGATGAGAAAGGTAAAAGAGAGAGAGAGAGAGAGAGAGAGAGAGAGAGAGAGAGAGAGAGAGAGAGAGAGAGAGAGAGAGAGAGAGAGAGGAAGAATAGGTGAGGTAAAAATATGAAGGGAATCCATTAATAATATTGGAGTCAAAAAATCACCTGACATGTTTTTCAGTCTCTGAGGAGGGACCTGGAAAATGTGTTGGGTGAATGCAAGGGTGATGGTGCAGGCTGAGGTGCACTTAAACCTAATCATACAGGCTGAGGTGTATTTAAACCTAATCTTGCTGGCTGAGGTGCATCTAAACCCAACCATACAGGCTGAGGTGCATTTAAACCCAACCATATAGGCTTAGGTTCATTTAAACCTAATCATACAGGCTGAGGTGCATTTAAACCTAATCATACAGGCAGAGGTGCATTTAAACCTAACCATACAGGCTGAGGTGCATTTAAACCTAACCATACAGGCTGAGGTGCATTTAAACCTAATCATACAGGCTGAGGTGCATTTAAACCTAACCATACAGGCTGAGGTGCATTTAAACCTAACCATACAGGCTGAGGTGCATTTAAACCTAATCATACAGGCTGAGGTGCATTTTAACCTAATCATACAGGCTGAGGTGCATTTAAACCTAATATTGCTGGCTGAGGTGCATTTAAACCTAATCATACAGGCTGAGGTGCATTTTAACCCAACCATACAGGCTGAGGTGCATTTAAACCTAATCTTGCTGGCTGAGGTGCATTTAAATCTAATAATACAGACCGAGGTGTATATCCCAAGGTGCAGTAAGACGACCATTACCACCATGTTATCTAATCTGATCTGAGTAGTTTATATAATTCGCAGGTCAGTGTGGACAAAGATGGGAGAGGCCTTCTTCATGCAGTGGACTGACTCAGGCTGTTGGTGATGATGACGATGATGTTCATAACGAGAGTACCTTACTGAACCTAACTTAGCTCAGTATAACATAATTAAGCCTGACCTAATAACTGCACTTCCCATAGCCAATCAGCACAAACTCTTCTGCCATAATATTTAAAATTCAAAACAGTTAACCTGACCTAACCTAACGTAGGCCAACATAACATAACCTAACTTAACCTAACTTACAAGAAAAGTGATGTGACCGGGTGAAGTGTGCGAATATTACCTATGGTCTAACAGCATCAGCACATTTTCATATTGGTCTGTTTTTGACCATGTGGAGAGAGTGGAGAATGGAGAATGAAAGACTGACTAAGATGGTGTATGTAGGTGAGGAAGAGGGAGGGAGAGGGAGGGGAAGACCGAGGATGAGGTGGAGGGATGGAGTTGAGAGGTATATGAGGGACGGGGAGTGAGTTGGGGGAAGGGCAGTCAAATGGTGGGTGACAGAGCGACTTGGAGGAGTTTTGTCTGCTGCCACCCTTTGCGAGATTAGGGCGTCGGGCTATAAATAGATAGATAATTTTGGGCAGCTTATTATACAGCCGTGGTATAGTGCGTCAGAGAGCCCGGAATCAGCCAAGTATCCTAGCTTGTTATTCGATTTTAAGGCCATTAGTTGAAGACAGATAGGGTATTGGGTCAAAAAGTGCTGCAGCCTCCAACTAAAGCCCATCATATAGGGGCAACACCTCAGTCCATCACAGGAGGGAAGGCGTGGCACAGAACAGCATCACTATCACTGGCTTACTACATTTATTCGCACCCTTTCCTCTGCGATTTAGTGCTGGAGAGGGACGCCTTCACGTTGTGGCACCGGGTGGCTCCACTGCCTGGTCATACAAACGTACCTTAGTTCCTTACTTATCCCTCCAAAAGATGGCTGTGGAATTCGGAAGGGTAACTTCAGCCTGCAGTCCACTAGGTTCACATTCAGATGATCGTGTGGTTGCTACTACTACTACTACACCTCATTTGAGTGTACGGATGCACGGTCCCCTGTATATCGGGTTTTTAGATATATGAATAGCATATAAGAGAATGGTAAGGTGCAGTGGCAAAATAACTCGTGAAGATGTGATATAATGTTCTGTACACAAAGCCAGTGAAAAAAAGCTGCTCTCTGTAACCCGTTAACTGTGTCCTACCCAACATCAGTTTTTATTATTTTATTTTTATAGATGAGAGGGGCAGAGGATGATGGAAGGGAAAAGTAAAGCATGTATAGTGTATTATAAAATGGCTACAGGATTAAAAACTGGCTGGAGATTGAAAGACGATGGGTAAGAAAGAAGAAGGGAGGAATTACAGGTGAGAGGGAGAGGTGAGTATGGAAGGAAAGGGGGAAAAGCTCAAGGAGAAACCCTAGGAGAGGCATAGGACAAAATGACTAGATTCTGAAACTGGGTAGAGGAAGGGAATATCCGGACAGACGAGAGGGTGGAGGAGGTAGAGATGGGGACACCCTAAAATGAAGGAAAACGGAAAAACAGAAGACAATAAAAAACTAAGTAGCGAGGACAAGACGTATGGAGGGTTGAGAAATGGTAAGGAGGAGAAGAAGTTGGGTAAGGTAAAGAGGACAAGGAAGGAGGAAGGAAGACAAGTAAGGACGAAGGAGATGGAGAAAATTAAGGAAAGAAAATGAAGAAAGCTAGGAGAAATAATGGTTAGAATATTGTGAATTTTTTGAGAGAGGAGAATGAGAGATGAAAATGAGAGATAACGGTGGAAGAAAAAGAAAAAATAAACGGAAGAGGGAAAGTAAAGGTGACAATGAAAATACGGAGAAGAGTACGACTAGAAATTGGTTAGAGGGGAGGGGAAACTGAGCATGAAAAGAGAATAAGGGAATTACAAACTGCCAAAGGACGACGAAGACAGAAGTGAAGGGAAAAATAAAAGGTGAAAGAGAAATAGGGCGGGATGTGGAGCAAGACAACTAGAAGATTAGAAAAGGATGAAAATAAGCGAAAAAAAGGATAGGGAGGAAGGGAGAAATTACAGAGAAGGGACGAATGAAGACAAATAAAGAAATAGGGAGACAGAGAAGACGCCTAGAGGATCGGGAATTAGGTGGAGGGGAGGGAAGTTGGACAAGAAAAGGAGGGCAGGAGGGGAATTACAGATGAGAGGGGCAGATTAAGATGGAGGGAAGGCGGGGGGTAGGGAGAGGGTTAATTAGGCTTGGATGAGAGAGAGAGAGAGAGAGAGAGAGAGAGAGAGAGAGAGAGAGAGAGAGAGAGAGAGAGAGAGAGAGAGAGGAATTTTGGCTATTTCCCGGCTATTTTTTATCACCTTGTCTAAATCTCTCCCAGTGAAGGGTTAAAATTTTCACCATTCAACTCCTCCATCAGGAAAGGCGTCCCTAAAGCTGCATAAAATGATCCATCGGGAGGAAGAACACAGATACATAGATATTCTCGGGCTGAGGGGGTGAGAAGAGGGTTGGTGAGTCCGATGAGCCAAAAGACCCGATGATACATGCGCTAAAAATACACAGTGCTCCTCCATACATGACGCGCCTCTGTCCTAGGCGGCAGATTCGCTTGTGTTGCGGGGAGGACCGGTAGATACTGCTGTGTTGCGGGAACGGCCGAGTCAACGTTTCCAGCTGAGTTAGAAATGAGTAAAACTAGTACTTCACCACATTAATAGACCTGGAAAGTGAGTAGTCTGCTGGAATTTCAGGCAGTCCTAATATTTACAAACTTCCTGAATTTATACTAGGTCTAGAAATGACAACTCGGGTGTTAAATATGTTAAAAACTGTTTATTCTGTTTAAAAGGAGAGGCAGAAACAAACACAAATTCATAAATGGTACTTTTATTTTAATTTTACTCTGGGGTTAGGTCTTGTGCTGTGTCCTTAGTGCATCGGGCTAGCATGGTGGAAAATCTCACAGTCCGTCATCCTTTCTGGAGGTACAGGATAAATGGACTACCGCCAATTTCAAACACTGGTTACCAATGGCTATCGTGAATAATTTCCTATTTCCCCTAGTCATTTTCATGCCACAGCCAGGTTGCCCCCCCCCTCTCTCTCTCTCTCTCTCTCTCTCTCTCTCTCTCTCTCTCTCTCTCTCTCTCTCTCTCTCTCTCTCTCTCTCTCTCTCTCTCTCTCTCTCTTCTTTCCTTCTTTCTTTCTCTACTTTCTTTACATCTAATGACTGAATGGATGATTAACAGTGTCAGAAGGTAACAAGCATGCGTCAGCCCACTGAGCCGTCCCCGCAAGACGCAAAATTCTAGGAAGAAGTAGATACAGTGTTAATAAAATCCTTCAGCACTACACATCTTTACGTCCTCGAGTTGAAAGGGTTAAGGATCCTCGTGTAGTCGATAGGTATAAATCTAAGCCTTTCTCCCTACCTCCTGCCTCTCCCCCTCCCTTTCTTCTTCATCCTTCCTACTCCCTCCTCCCCTCCCTTCCTTCCACGTCCTTCCTGCTCCCTCTCTCCCTCCCTTCCTTCTTCATCCTCCCTACTCCCTTTCTTCTTCGCTTCCTTCTTTATCCTTCCTAAAAAAAAAAAAAAAAAAAAGTTGTGTTGATGGGTGAGGTGGGGACGTGTTATGACCCGGTAATCAACCAATACTCTGCCGGAAGGAGGATTACAGAGGATTACATAGGATTACATAGGAAAGCAAGCAGCAACAGACCTTATGGTCCTTTCGAGGCTGCTTGTTACAGAGAAAACTATGACTACAAGATCTAACTCTACATACTGAAGGGTAAGGATAGTAAAGCAAGAAGGCTCCCCCCACCACCAAACCCTCCAGGAAAAAGTGAGAAAAACCACCATGCAGCATGGAAAAACTGACATGGAAATTTCATAGGAAATACTGGAAAGGAAAAGTCACATTCTATAATACTTTGTCTATAAGCTACCCGATTGAGTAACCTGAAAGAGAAAGTAATCAAATAAACTAATAGTTAAAGCATGACATTATAAACCGGTACATTGAGTTAATGCGAAGTCTGTGGACATAACGTGGAAACTACACACTGCACAGTGTGGATGTTTAGGGGTGGTGCGGCAGCCTTTCCTGACGCTTTTTAGGGAGGCAGCAGTCAATCAGGCCCTAGCTCCGTTCACTCCACTGAGACAAGGAACTCTTCCATGTGGGACAAGTACACAAGTTTCATCCTGAAGCAGTGACCCCTGGTACATTTAAAAAAATCCCAATGGTGGTCATTTGACAAACAGGGACCCTCAGTGATCCACAGCCCATCACAGGTCGAAAGTAAGAGTAGTGACCGTTTACTCCGGGCTATCTGTGCAGATCCTAATCTGTGCTTATATTACTTTCTTTGCATTGGGGAGGTTGAAAAATATATAAGACGGGTGTCTTAGACGAAGGGGACTGCACAGTGCACAGTGTGGATGTGCAATGCACAGAGTGGATGTTTAGGGGTGGTGCGGCAGTCTTGCCTGGCCCTTTTTAGGGAGGCAGCAGTCATTCAAGCCCTAGCTCCGTTCACTCCACTGAGACAGGGAACTCTCCCATGTGGGACAAGTACACAAGGTTCATCCTGAAGCAGTGACCCCTGGTACATTAAAAAAAATCCCGATGGTGGTCACTTGACTAACAGGGACCCTCAGTGATCCACAGCCCATCACAGGTCGAAAGTAAGAGTAGTGACCGTTAACTTAGGGCTATCTGTGCAGATCCTAATCTGTGCTTACTGTATATTACCTCATTTGCATTGAGTAAATAAAAAAAATGTATAATGACATGACGCGATGCTATGTTAAGTTTACGGGGTGTCCTATGGACACGAGGGGACTGCACAGTGTGGATGTTTAGGGGTGGTGTGGCAGCCTTGCCTGGCGCTTTTAAGGTAGGCAGCAGTCAACCAGGCCCTAACTCCGTTCACTCCACTGAGACAAGGAACTCTCCCATGTGGGACAAGTACACAAGTTTCATCCTGAAGCAGTGACCCCTGGTACATTAAAAAAAATCCCGATGGTGGTCACTTGACTAACAGGGACCCTCAGTGATCCACAGCCCATCACAGGTAGGAAGTAAGAGTAGCGACCGTTAACTCAGGGCTATCTGTGCAGATCCTAATCTGTGCTTATATTACTTTATTTGCACTGAATAAATTGAAAAATGTATAATGACGTGACGCGACACTGTGTACATGTACGTTGTTTACTGGGTGTCTTGTAGACAAGAGGGGAATGAACTTACACACAGCTATAAAAACAAGTTATTCGGACAGAAACAGAGTTAGCTGAGGATTCTTGTGCAAATACTTGTCTATTTTGTTTTTGAATGTCTCAATTGAGATATTGTTCACGGTATCTGAGGGTAATCTGTTCCAGATATTTACAACTATTTTAAAGAAGAAGTATTTTGCTTCATGGGTTTGGAAACACTTTCCCATAATTTTGAAGCCATTACTTCTGGTTTGACTCAACCAGTCTATATCAAAATATTTATTCACGTCTAAGTTGTCATATCCCTTCATGATTTTGAAAACTTCAATAAGGTCCCCTCTTAACCTGCGCTTCGTTAGGTAAAATAATTTAAGTTCTTCAAGGTGTTCCTCATATGGTTTATTTCTAAGTCGTGGTATCATTTTTGTGATTCTTCGCTGAATTTTCTCTAATTTTCAATGTCCTTTCTGTAGTACGGAGACCAGAATTGCACACAATATTCAAGATGGGGGCGCACTAGCAAGTTGTACAAGGCAAGTATGACTTTTTCCGATGTAAACTCAAAAGTTCTTCCAATAAAACCCACCAGCTTGTTCGCAATTTTAACTGCCTCGGTGCACTGCTTACTTGGTTTTAGGTCATTTGATATTATCACACCAAGATCCTTTTCGTTGTATGTACTTGATAACTGGATATTGTTCATTTTGTAATTCGCATGGACGTTGTTACTTCCAATATGAAGTACTTTACATTTTTCTGTGTTGAATTTCATTTGCCATTTTTCTGCCCAGTTTGCTAAAGTATTAAGGTCATTTTGTAACTGCTGCCACTGTAATTCTGAAGTTACTTTACTGGTTATTTTAGTATCATCTGCAAATTTGGATAATTTACAATTTAGATCATCATCAATATCGTTTATATAGATAATAAAAAGTTTCGGTCCAAGTACCGAGCCTTGGGGAACGCCGCTGATCGCATTAAGCCATTTGGATTCCTTTTCGTTTATAACAACTCGCTGTTTTCGGTCTGAAAGCCAGTCTTGTAACCATTTCTGCGTATTTCCTTTTATTCCATGTGCTTCTATTTTGCTCATGAGACGCTTGTGAGGGACAGTGTCAAATGCTTTCTGAAAGTCGAGGTAAATTATATCTACTGCTCTTGAGTCATCGTATGATTTGTAAACATCGTGGAAGAAGTCCAGTAAGTTAAGCACGAACGACGACGTCTGAATCCATGCTGCGAGTCTTTAATTATATTATTTTCTTCTAGATAATTAACTATTTTATCTCTTATGATTTTTTCCATTAACTTGCACACTATTTATGTTAAGCTGATTGGTCTGTAATTTCCTGGGTGCAATTTATTTCCTTTTTTGAAAATTGGTGTTACATTTGCTAGTTTCCTTTCGCATGGAACTTTGCCAGTACTTAACAATTTGTTGAATAAGACAGAGAGTGGGAGCAGTAACTCATTTTTCGCTTCTTTAAGAATTCTCGGTGATATTTTATCGGGGCCAGGGGTTTTGTTTATGTTCGTACTATTTATGGCTGAAAGGTCTTTATTATGGATAGCATAGTTACTAAGGACTGTGCTATTTGCTTGGTTTGTGGGAGGAGGAGGAGGAGGAGGAGGAGGAGGAGGAGGAGAAGAAGAAGAAGATTACTCTCCTTCACTAACTCCGTGCTTCCCTTCCCCTCCACTCATTTCAACTTCTCTCCCCAACACACTAACCTCCTCCTTGCCAGTCTTCACTCCACCAGCTCTCTCTGCTTCGCCTCTCTGAACTGACTCCTCCCTCTCCCACCCACTCACTCTTCTCCCACATTATCTTCATCCTTCCCCATCCCACTATTCCTCTCTACCCCTACTTCTTTCAAACTAAGCTCTTCCTCCTCACCCCACCACTCCTCTCCCCCTTCCTCTCTCATAGTAACTCCTTCCTCCCCACCCCACCGTTCCTCTATACCCCTTACTCCCACCCACATTAATTCACAGTCACTGTTATTTGTTTATTTTACTAACCAATAATTATTCGTCTCTTCTCCTTCTCCCTTCTTTCACCCTCTCCCTTCTCTCTCTCTCTCTCTTTCTCCTACATTAACTCTTTTCCCCTCTCTCACCCCTACCTCCCCCTGCTCTTCTCTAACTCCCCTTTCCCCCATCCTTTCTTATACTAACTCATCTCTTCCCTTCCTCTCTACCTCTTCCGTACCTCTCTCCTTCGTACACTAACTCTACCCCTCTCTTCTCTTTACCTCCTCTCTACCTTCCTCTCTCCTCTCTACCTCACCCCCTCCCCCTGTCATATCGTACACTCACCCTTTCCTTCCCCCTCCTCCTCTCCTACTTAAAGCTCCAATATTAAGCTTAACATTAACACACACATACATTTGAAGCCTCATAATCCACTATATTGCCACTTCTGTCTCCTCCTCTTCGTCATTCCTTTTCTTTCATCTCCTCCTCCGTTGCTTTATTGTCTCCTTGAGATTCTCGTCCTCTTCCCGAAGCTCTAATTTTCACCTTCCTCCCTTTCATGCTGCAGTCTTCCTTCCTTCCTTTTGATCCTTCCTTTATCATCCTTTCCCTCACCTCGCCTTTCATCTTTCTAGTCTGTCTCTGCCTCTTTCTTCCCATTATTTTCTTTTCTCATACTCCTTCAGTACTGTCCCCATCAGGTGCATAGAGGCAAACGCTTAGGCCACTTAATCTGGACATTTGAGGGGAAGATGACCAGTCACACATCCCTGAGTGGCATGTGTGCAGTAACCCGCAACCTGTCTGTGGCCTTTAACCTTTCTGGGCCAAATCTGCGTGGAGTACCTTTGTTCAATAGGCCATCAGACATCCCCTTTATTTGTCACGAAAATGTTGATGACTGTGATGATGATGATATTGGTGATGATGACGATTACGATGATGATAAAATTTATTAGTAAGTTAAATCTTAAATACACAAACAAGTACACATCAGTCAGACGAGCTAAACTGATTGTCAGAAATCATCTTCAAGTTAGTCATCCACTACTCCCATCTGCAGTGACCTCTTCATCCCGCGAGTGCATCACATCCTTCCTAACTTATTTCTGCTTATCCTGACGATTTTATTCAGCATGAGATAGGCTTTTCGAATCAGAGGAGTTAGAGACAGCCTGTGATAACCCTGTCAGTATGGGAGGCTTTTCCAGTGTTGACTAAAATAATCTGTAGGTAAATAGAATAAATAATTAAATATACGTCTTGAGACTTAAAGATCATTTCCAACCCAAACTTCCCCGTACCTAAGATCAAAGTGCTATCGCGATCATTAGAATCTTTACCCTCTTGTTACTATAATGGAAAGAAATGGTTGTGGGAGGAGGAATATATTTAAGAAACAACCAGTAGTAATAATAGTTGCAACTCGAGGTTCATCTGAAATGTGAACCTAACAGACTGCAGGTTGAAGTGGCTCTCCTTCTGCCGTCCATCCTTCTCCTCTCAGGGGTTGGGGAGGGAGTTAAGGGACGTTTGCATAACCAGGCAGTAGAGCCACCTAGTTACGTCAGTGCCACTACGCGAAGGCACCACTCTCCAGGACCATGAGGCAGAGAAGGCACTGGTAATGATTAGTGAGTCATTCCCACAAGAGAACTGACATGTGCAGTATAAAGACCACCCTGTATAGCACCTGACTCAACCACCACCACCTGTTCCACTGACAGAATTTAATCCCATCGTAATCTGAAGCTTCTTTTACCTTCTGAGTTTTATGGTGATGGCATGCTTATAGCAAGATTGTGTGTGTGTGTGTGTGTGTGTGTGTGTGTGTGTGAGAGAGAGAGAGAGAGAGAGAGAGAGAGAGAGAGAGAGAGAGAGAGAGAGAGAGAGAGTGATGGACACAGGATCATGTTTATGGGTAAGCAAGGAGTGTTGGTTGTTGTGGTGATGGTGATGGTGCTGTTGTGGTGGTGATGGTGTACCTGTGTCAGTGATGGTGATAACTGTGTCTGATCTCCTCACACCATCACAGCATACCAAGCCATCCCCACATTGCACAAGCTAGAGGGGAGCAATATATGGACCACCCTGTCTTGGTATCACACACTCCTACGTCTCTCAGGGCTGGAGTTACAATGGCTCTGGATATACTGTAACATTTCTTCCTTAGCAATTGTTTCTGCATATAAGACATCAATATCCGATTATGTTATTGATGCAAAGGATGCCAATTAAAACTAGAGGGACACTCAGTAGAGCGCATCTCTCCGACAAGGGCGACAAAATTTCCAAACCACTGTTCATAGTGGGTTAGGTATTCTCATCACTGATTAGGGTTTCGCAAAATGTGTTTTCCAGATCCAGAATCTGTAATACGCAACGGATCCGTCCCAAAAGTTAATCGATTGTTCCCTGGGACATGGGCTATCTACCCACCAAATTTGGTCCAAATTTCTCTTTTAGTTTTTGAGTAATCTTGGAAAAAAAAAAATGGAGGGGGGGAGGGGAGAAAACATACTCTCCATGTCTGAGAGAACAATGTAAATACCATACAAAAGAGAGCAATATACAGTACTCTGTTCACTACAGCTTGGCTTAAAATAGTCCCTTCATCTCGAATGCTGAGTTACAGTGATAGATAAACACTTGAATATGATGCTTAGTCACGAGAAGTGCTTCAGAAAAGATGTAGAGCCACAGTATTATTTTTTCTGCCACTAAGCTACGTGAAATAAGCTCTTAAGGTAAAAAAATCTGGGCCAAGTTAAAGTGAACGAAATATAATGTGCAATACAGAACACAGATGGCAAAGGAAGAGGTGATAGGAGACCGCAAAGAACACGGCGATCACTTGCGCTCGTGTGTTATTATGGTGATATGACACTGTGTTTGTTTGTGGCAGCGTGCTCGTTTTTTCTTATCTCTTGTCGGCAGGTTATTTTAGGATTCCACCCGTCATCCTCTACGTTTCTGTAGCTTCTTTCCTATCTTCCTGTCTGTCTTTCCTTGTCCTAATCTTCTTGTGTCCTAATCTTCTTGTGCCCTAATCTTCCTGTGTCCTAATCTTCCCTGTGTCCTAATCTTCCCTGTGTCCTAATCTCCCCGTGTCCTAATCTTCCCTGTGTCCTAATCTCCCTGTGTCCTAATCTTCCCTGTGTCCTAATCTTCCTGTGTCCTAATCTTCCTGTGTCCTAATCTTCCCTGTGTCCTAATCTTCCAGTGTCCTAATCTTCCATGTGTCCTAATCTCCCTGTGTCCTAATCTTCCCCGTGTCCTAATCTTCCCAGCCGTTTCTTAGCTCTGTGACTATTATCTTGTCATCAATGTCCCTCTCTTCCCCTGTCAGCCTCTCCATCTCTTCGCATCAGCCTATCATTTGTATATAAAAGGCAATCTAAGGTTCAGAGCCTGCAACAGTCACTCCCTTTTAAAATGAAAGTGAAAAAGGAAGTAAATAATAAATAAAGTAAAAAAATAATCCATTCACCGCTTCGGAGTGATTACAGAAAAGATTAAGTAGGGGGAGGGTTAGTAAAGAAATAAAACAAAAGATTACTATACGGAAATACGTAACAAGGTAGAGAGGATATGTGTGTGTGACTGTGTGTGTGTGTGTGTGTGTGTGTGTGTGTGTGAGAGAGAGAGAGAGAGAGAGAGAGAGAGAGAGAGAGAGAGAGAGAGAGAGAGAGAGAGAGAGAGAGAGAGAGAGAGAGAGAGAGATTTACTTTGGAACAAGAAAAACAACCCAATCACCTGGAGGGAGGGAAAGGGAGGTGGAAGGGATCTGTGTTGCTCGATTCTCTCTCTCTCTCTCTCTCTCTCTTCCTGTCACCTATTTCTCGCGTTTTATATCTCGATTCCATGTTGCACTGACACTTCATTCAAGTTTCTCTTTATATTTTCAATATTTTTGCGTCTGTGTTTTTGACAGTGTCCCTATGTCATCGCTTTTTCCATGCACAAGGTCAGTTTAAAGGTCATACTAGCTCCTGACCACACACACACACACACACACACACACACACACACACACACACACACACACACACACACACACACACACACACACACACACACACACACACACACACACACACACACACACACACACACACACACACACACACACACACACACACACACACAAACTAAAACCGATTATGAAACTCCCTCTTAGTGAAAGGCTTAACAAAAGCTGTATCTGCCCCCTAGTGTGGAAATTCTCCCCAGAGGTAAAATTAAATAATCTAAACAGAGTAAGAGTAAAATCAAAAGACATCATTGTGGCGAGGAGGTTAAATTTGTAATCTAAATGAACTCATTGGAGACAGGAAGAAAAAAAGATTAAATTCAATACTGAACAGTAGTGAGTCTTGGCCAGTGATGGAGGAGGGTATTCGTAGGCACAAACGTACAGAAATGAGAATGATTAGGTGGATGTGGTGAGTCCTTGAATAACAGGCCTGGAGGTTTGGACTGTGTATGAAGAGTTGAGAGGAAGGATGGAAATTAAATGTACTAGTGTTGTGATGGGAAGGGGTAGATAAGATGATCTGGGAATGTGGAGAGGATGTAGGATGGCAACTGAGTATGGATGGAGATTGCGGTGTCAGTGATGAATGAAGAGATGCAAGAAGCAGACCAATAACGCCTTGGGACGAGGTGTGTGACCTCGGAGATAAAGGGCTGAATAGAGAGGTTGCTAGAGATCAAGCAGCGTGGAGGGTCGCCATTAGATGATCAAGGTCGACGTATGCAAAACATGATGGAGCTTTATAAACGAACGAACAACGAGTCATTGTGATGAGGTTGATTGCAATATTTTCGATTCACAGGATTGATTTCTCTCTCTCTCTCTCTCTCTCTTTCTCTCTCTCTTTCCTTCCAGTTTCCCCTCTCTTTTCTCTCACCTTTCTCATTCATTTCTTCCCTGCCGTTTTTCTCGTCCATCTATCCTGCATTTTTTCCCCATTTTTTTCTGCCCTTCTCTCTCCCCACTGTTCCCCTCTCCCTTTCTCCCCTCTGTTCCCCTCTCCCTTTCTCCCCTCTGTTCCCCTCTCCCTTTCTCCCCTCTGTTCCCCTCTCCGTTTCTCCCCTCTGTTCCCCTCTCCCTTTCTCCCCTCTGTTCCCCTCTCCTCTCATTCTTCCGATCCATCCCCTTCTCTCGCTCTCACTCTCTTCTGTTTAGCAGTGTGCCAGGAAATGGGGGGCTTTCAAGTAATGCCTTTCATGTTGCCTGTCCCCTGCTTTCTGTAGTGTGTGTGTGTGTGTGTGTGAGAGAGAGAGAGAGAGAGAGAGAGAGAGAGAGAGAGAGAGAGAGAGAGAGAGAGAGAGAGAGAGAGAGAGAGAGAGAGAGAGAGAGAGAGAGAGAGAGAGAGAGAGAGTTTCTACAAGCATCCTTGAGTGAGAAAATCTATCACTTTCTTACTCTTATTTTCTCCCGTATTGACTACACGGGGCACTGAGTTGCCTGCAAGTTCCCGTTTCCCTCCTCCCAAGTAGACATAACACACAGGTAAAACATACAGGTAACCACAAACAGGTAAAACATACAGGTAGACACATATAGGTATAACAAACAGGTAAAACATACTGGTAAACACAGGTAAACACATACTTGTATAGGTAAAACATACAGGTAAACATACAGGTAAACACATACAGGTAAAACATACAAGTAAACACATACAGGTAAAACAAACAGGTAAAACATACTGGTAAATCATACAGGTAAAACAAACAGGTAAAACATACTGGTAAATCATACAGGTAAAACAAACAGGTAAACACAGCTAAACACATACAAGTAAAATATCGATAAAAGATTCAGGCAAACACAGGTAAACATGCAGGTAAACACAGGTAAAACATACAGGTAAAACAAACAGATAAAACAAACAGGTAAAACAGCCCTTCCTAAATCATTCCCTTCAGCATTTCAGTATATGAGACTAGGCCATCTTATTTCAGAACATTTAAGGGTAAGAGACTAACATACGCCCCTAGTGAGTCTCCATGATTGAAAAGCCACTGATGCCTCTAGAACTGCAACCAAAGTACACAGCCTTCACTCCATCCCAACCCCAGGGCTCTACCACCAAACCACCAGGTGTCTCAGTATACAGGAAATAGTATAAAATTTCTCACCCACCATTCTGAATCTTTAAAACTATTTCAAGATGGGTTCCTGCAGAGACATGAAACATTTTTTTATCTTGCCTCTCCCCTCCCATCCACTTCAAAAATTCTTGGCAGCAGACATTTACTTAGTGCAAAAATCCTGACAGTCTTGATCTTGTGTGTGTGTGTGTGTGTGTGTGTGTGTGTGTGTGTGTGTGTGTAATGATGTGTTACGTTGTGTTGTGTTGTTCAGTGTAGTGTTGAGTGGTGTGATGTGCTATATAATGTACTGTGTTGTGTAGCGTAGTGCGGTGTGGTGTGGTGTGGTGTGGTGTGATGTGGTGTGGTGTGGCGTATGGCATGGTGTGGCGTTGTGTGGCATAGCTTGTTTTAGTATGGTGTGATTGTTTGTTGTGGTACATTTTGTCATATTCTATTAGCGCTCACCTCATCACCACACCAGCCTCGTGTTTAACTCACAATTTTTGGCCCATTTTGAAGTGATAATTACCCAGCATGTGACTTAATACAAAATGAATGTAATTACCGGTGCAGGATTGGATTTTATGGAAAAGTTGGTTGCAGCGCTTGTGTCTGATTGCATGCGAGTGGTTAATGTGTTTTGATTTGTTTTGATCTGTTTTTGTGTTTAGAATTATCTCAGTAAGTCCCAGGATGACATATATATATTCAGTTTTTGCCGCTGCCACACGGTCACGCTCAACTGAGGAGGGATATCTGTTTGTGAATGGGTTGGTTTAGGCTATATCTATAAAAAGACATCACTGATATAAGTTCAAAGAAAGAGAGAGAGAGAGAGAGAGAGAGAGAGAGAGAGAGAGAGAGAGAGAGAGGGGCGAACACACACACGCACACACACACACACACACACACACACACATTGAACATGAAAACATTCATGAAGAGCCGGGGATGAGAAAGTGGCAAGAATAAGAGGGGATGCAAGAGTGGTAGAAATGAAAGAAGATGCAGGTGTGAGAGAGGATGCAGGAATGAGAGAAGATGAAAGAGTGAGAGAAGATGCAGGAGAGAGAGAGGATGTAGCAGTGACAGACGATGCAGGAGTGAGAGAGGATGGAAGTGCAAAAGACTAGGCAATAATGAGAGAGGATGCAAGAATAACGGATGGAGCCAGAATGAGGGGGAAGCAGGCAGGAGTGATGATATTATACACTAGAGCAATATGCCCTACCACACGCTGGTTTCATCTGTAGAGCCAGGAGCTGTTGATGGAAATCATGAAGTGGTGGTGATGGTTATGGTGATGGTGGTGGTGGTTACGGTGGTGGTGGTGATGGTAGATGTGGCGGCGATGGTGGTAATGCAGATCCTGGGGGAAATGATGGTTGCGGTAGTGGTGGTTAGGGTACACTTACAGACTTTCTTGAACTTACCCTTCTACACTACACGTACTTATTTTTAGCTTTTTTCTTGTTACTTCCTTGCCATCTGAGCTGTTAGCGTCGCTAGCTAGGAAGCTACCGTTGTGACGGCACCAGGGGTTTGAAACCTTGGGCTGGCAGCTGGTGCCAGTTTACTTAGACATCAGTGCACCTATTGTTAAGTTATAAGACATGTAAGTGTAGTTGCCTGACTGATGTAGTGGCCATGTGTCCCAGAATTTTGGATAAATAATCCACCACAGCCACAAAGGCCTAAGTTATGGAGTTTTAGTTACCCATAACAGTACAGTATTTCATAAGTCTTTTGTGTTGGTTCACACAGCCAACATGCTGTACGCATGTCAGGCTAAATAACGGTGAAATCATACGGGAAGCAAAATTAATTCCATCCATCCATCCATCATCCAGTCCTACGTTGCCCCATGAGGAGTGTAAGAGCCCGGGGTTAGGCAAGTTGATCCTGACATTTAAAATGAGTGACCAGCCTCATTTATCCCTGAATGGCATTATGTGAGCAATAACCCCAACCATCCCTTGGATATAAACCTTCACCAGCTCAATCCGAGTGGAGTGCCGCATTTACCCACTAAACCGCCAGGCGCCATAATTTGGTTATATGGTTACCACCCAGCGTAGTAAATGGTTTCCTGGTGTACAGGTAACCATTCGGCTTGTCGCTCATTGTAGTCACCCATAGGCAGAAGAAACAGGAAAGAATGAAGGAAAGACAAAAGAGGGAGTGTAAAGCCAACAACAGTAAAGTACTGTACTAAAAAGACTTGTTTATATTAAAAATGGTAAAGATCTTTAGTATATATGAACCCTTTGTCTTTTGTCTCCCGGCACTGTGCTGCGTCACCGGTAGCAAAATCCCTCTCTCTCTCTCTCTCTCTCTCTCTCTCTCCGAGGGAGGAATGGAATGAAGGATGACATATTTCGTTTTCTTTTGAGAAAAAAGGAGTTTGGGCTTGATTTTTTTTTTTTAAAGGGAGGAAGGGGAGGGATTTAAATAACATAATTTACAGCATATGTAGCAAAAATAAATCAGTAAATAACATCACCAGACTGAAATGGTTAAATCCCTTCAGCTGTGATCTGCATATAAAAACGGATATTGAACTGGCAGTAGCTCAGCGTAAAACCTTGCCTGCCTTTGTTACCTGCGCTGTGTGAGGGGGGGATGCATAAAGGTGAGGAGGGGAAGTGAGGCTGCTGGAATTTATGGGATTATATCTTGACGTTTACACCTGCAGCAAAATTGAAACGCTTCCCCTTCCCCCACCCCCCTCTCTCCCTCTCTCTCTCTCTCTCTCTCTCTCCGGTTGTGTTAATGAGGCTGACACCATGGACGGCTTGTACGTGTTTTATGCATCCTACAGGTGTTTAATTAACCCCTGCTGTCATAAGGTAAGCAGAATCCCTAACACCTCTCCCTTATCCTTTTATTCTGCATTTCACAGCTCGCCGATCTCTTTTTTGCTATTTATATATCACTTTTAGGTTGATATTCATTGCATAAATAACCTAAAGGATCCTCGCATTTTACCACACACAGAAATATATTGGTAAGGAAGAAGTGTGAGAAAACCTCTGTCCCTGACCAGAATAGCCCATTGTGATGCCGCGGTATTTGCCTATTTCAGATAATGCTGAACAGACAGAACGCATAAGACAAGATCTGTTCCTTTCAAAATGACTAGATACGGAAGGCTGGAGGCTTTTCCCTGCTCTATTCACTCTTTCTATCCTTCCCTCCCCTGCTTGCCCTTCCCTCCCCTACTTACCCTTCCCTCTTTCCCCCCTCTTTTCCTGCCTTATCTTCTCTCTCCCCCCTCCCTGCCCTGCCCATTTCCCCTCTTTCTCCTACACTGACTGGTACTTTCACCCATCCTTTCCTTGCCTTGCCTTCTTCTTCCTCCTTCCCTTTCACCTACCTTACCCGGTACTTTGTCTTGTCTCTCTCCCCACCTGTACCCTGGATTGTCCTCTACCTCCTTCCTACCATTACCTTCCCCTAACCCACCACCAATGCCATTCCCACAGTTTACTTATACTCTGAAATCAAAGTTCTTCTGGTCATAGAATAAAGAGTCTTGACATTAAAGGCACACTACTCTCGGCAGCCTGTGATACCAAACAACAGTATGATAGAGCCACACAACAGACTAGACACATAAGACAATCGCCACACAAACATTACCAGACCCTCTTCAAAAGCATCCCACCTCCAGACACTCTAACACTAGCGATAAAGAAACCCCTACGTCCCCATTTAATGTGCAGGACAGTACATCACCTCGATCAAAGCACAGTACTACGAACACTTCTCCTTCCCCCCCCCATCCACCCACCCACGACGTCCACTCATTAGTAATAGTAGGGGTAGGCAGCCCCGCCCATGGAAGTACTACCGCCAAAGTAACGGGAGACTCAGGGAATAGCCTGGATTCCATTTTCTCTCCTAGGCCTTGGTAGCTGGTTACACATCTTTCTGCCTCAAACATCAGAGGGCATCAGGCTGCCCTCTTTACACAACACACACATCCACATTATATCACATTGCCTTAAACCAGCTATCCTCTCTCCATAAAACACCAATCTTGTCATTACATATCATACCCATTCCACAACACATCCCTGTTCTCCCCTCCATAAAAAGAACCATGGCTGCTGCTATACTGGGAATCAGTGCGCTGGTTTCTCGGGTGACCACCACCGGCAGGGCTGGGTCGTCTGCACAGGGCCCTCCCGGTCGTCATCAAGCGACTGTGCCACCTCCAGTGTTGCTATCTATCTATCTATATACCTAGGCTGCTTCCCCCAAGGAATGGGAGGTAGCCGAGACAGGACGACGCACTCCCCATTTACTCATCCATTCAAACACATTCATTCGCATCTTAGCCTCAAAGGGGAGAACGGACAGATCCTCACCGCACCACACCGCACAAGGGTCAACTGCGCAATGCAATCAGTGACATCCGCAGCAGGGCCCGACAGAAGAGCTGGTTTACCCTTGCCACATCATAACAGACCCATCCCCTTACCCGCACCTGACCTGACTAGCTGATCAGACCAAATGCGGGAGAATATCCCCTCAGGGTTGCGTCATCACTTATTCATTCACAATTTCTCTCCATTTATTTCTGTCACGCACAGCCACTCTTCCTTGCTCAACAGACATTCCTCTCGCATCCAGCGCTCTCTTCACACTGTCCACCCATCCTATTCGTGGTCTTCCTCTCAGCCTTACACCTCTCACATCAGATCTAGTTATCTTTTTCACCAGTCGCTTATTATCCATTCTCTCCATATGCCCAAACCATCGCAACACCCTCTGCTCAACTCTACCAGCCATCTCCCGAACAACTCCAGTTCTCCTTCGCACTTCATCATTTCGCACCCGATCCATATGCATCACTCCACACACCCCTCAGACACCTCATCTCCATTACATTCAAACATTTCCTCTCTGCTACACCCATATTCAATGTTTCAGCCCCACATAACGCAGTCGGTACCACAACACCCTCATACAGCCTTCTCTTTACATCCATTCTAAGCGAACGACATCTAAACACTTTTTTCATTCCTCCCAGCACCTTTCCTACTTCATTTATTCTAAACTTCACTTCTGCATCTATTCTTCTATCCACAGCAACATGTGACCCTAGATATTTAAAACACTCTACCTCCTCCAGCAACTCGTCATTCAAAACTATATTCATCCCCCTACCATCTACCAACCTCGTACACTTCATCACTTTACTCTTATTCTCATTTACTTTCAGTTTCCTCCTTTAACACACCCTTCCAAACTCCTCCAGTGTTGCGGCGCCCTAAATCTGCTCGTCAATGCAGTAAAATTGTCTTTTTCAATATTAGGGGACTTCACTCCAACGTCAACTCTATTCAAAATTTCCTCCAGTTCGAATCCCCTGATCTGCTATTTCTGACAGAGACACAAGTAAGCTCCTCCTCTGATTAAGCTAGATATAATTTTCCAGGTTATATCTTGATTCAAAATTTCAAACCCAAAGGAGGCGTATGTTGCCTTGCTAAATCAGAAATTGCCCTGGAGGAGATTACTAAATTTAATTGTCCTTTTCGACTATTCCATATTCAAATTAAATTCTTTTGGTAAAATTAAGTATTTCTGTTGTATTTATCGTTCCCCTAATGCCCCTCCTGAGCCGAGTTTATTTGACTCTCTGTCTTCACAGCTAAGTGTCCTCAACATTAATATTACATAAGAAGTTACTATTTTGGGTGATTTTAATGTCCATAATGTTGAATGGCTCACTTATTCACCCAGAACTGATGACTCTGGTCTTGAATGTGAGCTATTTGCAGACTCATTTAATCTCACCCAGTTAGTCAACCCACCCGTGTACCAGACAACCCCGATCAAAATCCCCACCTATTGGACTTGTTTCTAACAACCAATTCAGATAATTATAATGTCAAAGTGAAGTACCCCCTCGGATCCTCTGATCATTGTCTGATTCAAGCCACCAGTTTAACACCGACCACACCCTCCTGCTCTGAACCTGTCGTGGTGACTAAATGGCACTACGACAGGGCAGACTGGGAGGGACTCCATAATTTTCTCATGGGTGTTCCTTGGACCTCCTTTTCTCCCACGATGCAAATTCCACATTGGGCCACATACAAGATTTCATTAAAACGGCATGGAAACATTCATTCTCCATCACAGTTACAGAAAAAGATGTAATTCTCCTAAATGGTTTGACCACAATTGTGCCAGGGTAACAGAACATAAAACAATAGCCTACAACACTTATACAAGGACCAAAACCAAAGAAGCCTTCAACTATTAAAGAAATATCAGAAACCATGCCAAAACTATTATCAATCTTTCTAAATCAAACTTTCTGCATAGACAGGCTAACAAACTACTAAACAACTCAAATAATAAATTATTCTGGTCAACCCTTAATTCATTCAAAACTAACTTCACTACCACCTCTTCCATTCCACCTTTACAGTCCCCCAATGGAAATCTAGTAAGTGACCCACGTGGAAAAGCCAAACTTCTTGTTGACATTTTTTCAAAAAACTCAACCCTAAATACAGAAAATCACAATATTCCTGTACTTGATTTTGATTCCCCTCGAATACCTCCTTTCATGATCCACACCAGATACGTACAAGCTGTATTACAAAACCTCTTAGCAGACAAAGCTACTGGTCCCGATGAAATTCCTTCGTTAGTACTTAAAAACTGTTCCTCACTGTTGGCTCCTGTACTGACAAAATTTTTCCGCTTATGCATCCGTACCTCAAGCTTTCCAGCCTCCTGGAAAGAAACAAATATCCATCCTGTTCCTAAAAGGGGGAAACTTCTGATCCATCAAACTACAGACCAATTGCAATATCTTCCGTTCTCGGTAATGTTTTTGAGGCAGTAATTAACAAACACATAATCAAGCATCTAGAAATCAATAAATTAATCAATGATCGGAAGTATGGATTTAGACAAGAACGTTCAACTGTGGACATTCTTTGGCTTCTTACCCATCAAATTAACAGAACAATAGACCAAAACAGTGAAACACACACAATAGCACTTGATATATCAAAAGCATTTGACAGAGTATGGCACCGGGTCTTATTGTCTAAAATGTCACACTATGGCCTTGCATCACTGGTTCCTCTAATTTCTTCTTACCTTCATAATAGAAAAATACGGGTCATGGTAGATGGAATTTATTCTCAGTTTCATTCCATAAATGCTGGCGTACCTTAGGGATCAGTTTTGGCACCAACCCTCTTCCTCATTCATATAAATGACCTCCTATCTGTCACTCACAACCCAATACACTCTTATGCTGATGACTCGACCCTTCATAGTTCTTTCACATTTAGTACCTCCTTTACACAACTTGATATTATAAATTCCCAAATAAAAAAAGCTATTTCTCTGAACCAGGACCTTTCTAAAATTAATCAATGGGGACAAACAAATCTGGTCTCATTTAATGATTAGAAAAATAAATACATTAATTTCTCCAACTGAAAGAATCCCTCAGACTCTCACATAATTTTAAATGATGTCAATATTCCCATATCCACTACAACTGATATCCTAGGTGGTACTCTAAACCCCAACCTAAGCTGGACAGCTTATGTTAAATCCCTTGTTAAAAATGCTTTAAAAAATTTTTGACTTATGTACAGAGTTCGTGAGTTCTTCCCTGACGTGCAGATGGCCACAATATACAAAAGTCATGTGCGTTCTCAGATCGAATACTGTTCATCACTGTGGAGTGGATGTGAAGCGGTTGCACTGAGGCAGTTGGACAAAATTCATAATAATGCCATCAGATTAATCAATAATCCTGCCATTATGCAGGACCTTCAGATCTATCAACAGTGGTGTTCGTCAGGGCTCTGTCCTATCACCAACTCTCTTCCTTTTATTCATCAATGACCTTCTAAGCTGTACATCTAACCCAATCCACTCGTATGCTGATGACTCCACCCTTCGCCTTTCCATTCGGTTCCCGCAACGTCCATCTCAGCAGTTACTTCAACAAACAAGGGATGAGGCTATGGCACACCTAATGTCTGACTTGGCTCGTATCTCTGACTGGGGTAAAAATAATCTTGTCGTTTTTAATGCATCAAAGACTCAGTTCTTACACCTATCAACCCAACAGAATCTTCCACAGGTGTACCCACTAAAGTTTAATAATACTCAGCTTAATCCTGCATCATCCTTGAACATGCTTGGGGTTTCATTCAGTTGGGACTTATCCTGGAAAGATCATATTACATCTCTTGTAAAATCTACTTCCAAGAGATTAGGTGTGCTAAGCCGACTCCGTTCCCTTTTTACCCCTGCACAATTGTTGAGTCTATACACGGGTTTTATCCGCGCCCGTGTGGAGTACAACTCGCATGTGTGGGGAGGTTCTCCACATACAGCTCTTCTCAATAGGGTGGAGTCAAAGGCTTTTCGTCTCATTAACTCTCCTCCTCTTACTGGCTCCCTTCAACCTCTGTCTCTTCGCCGCACTGTTGCATCTTTATCTCTTTCCTATCGCTACTTCAAAGGTCGCTGCTCCTCTGAACTGTCTGCTTGCATTCCTCCACCTCTACGACGGGCGCGTAGCACCCGTCTGGCAGCAAACTCTCATCCCTTTTCTGTCCAACTCTCTAATGCAAGGGTTAACCGTTACTCCCAGTCCTTCATTTATGCAACAGGTCAACTCTGGAACTGTCTCCCTCTGTCCGTATTTCCTGCCTCCTATGATCTCTAGTCTTTCAAACGCAGTGTGTCCAGGCATCTCGAAATGATCGGATCTTGAATTTGGCTTTCTCTTGTATTTTGTTCTTCTCTTGGAAGGAACAGTTTTTGCGGGCTTGTGGCCTTTGGTTCCTTCTTCCTAGCATAAAAAAAATAAGTACATAAAGATGTTGCTTCATTAGCATTATTTTATCGATATTTTTACCGTAAGTGCTCTGACGAACTAGCTTCAATTGTGCCTCCCCTTCACATTTTCTCCCGAAATACTCGGGCAGCTGGGAGCGCCCATGAACTCACACTCTCTCTCCCGCAATGCAGAACCTGTGCTTATCAAAATTCATTTATCCCCAGAACTACTACTCTCTGGAATTCACTTCCTGGGAGTTGTTTCCCACAAACATTTAATCCACTTCGATTGAAAAGCAGTTGTTATAAATATTTTATGAATTGAGGATGCCTTTAGACACATGGACTTTTTTTCCCTTTGTTTTTCCTTCCTCCATTCATTATCTATAAGAAAAAAAAAATCTTAAACAGGGCTGATCGGGACATTACACAACCCTCTTCAGTTACCAGCTTAGATTTAGGCTGGGTGTAATCGCAGAGAACATGTACCCAGCTTGTAGAATAAGCTTACACATCACAACACACTTTATGGAGCGCTGCATAGCACATGGCACACTATAAGACACAAACATGGCACGCTAAGACCCCATAGGAACAATTGCTCACCTGCAGCTGATGGCTCTTTTGGGCCAGGCAGCCCAGGATTGAGCAACAACATCAGCAACCCTGCGCCTCTCCCTGCCTCATTCACTACCTCCTCCCTCCATTTCTCCTCCCTCAACGTTTCCTTTTCCCCCCCCCTCTCAGTCCACCTCCTGCCATTTCTCTCTTCACCCCCACTCTCCTTTTTCCTTTGCCCTCTTCCTTTCCCTATCCCTCCCTTCTTTCCCCCCCTCCTCTTCCACCTTTCAATCAGCTGCCAGGTGTCCTATGAGAGTAAATGGGAGATGGAGGGGGCAGGGAAATACATACATAATATTCACACGGGTAGGACGAACACTGATGGATACATTACACCATTTTTGCATTGCCTTGAGAGTGACGGCGATGTGCTGAACCCCCGTAGCGAAGAGTTGTACTTGGCTGATCTGGGGAGCTATGAACATGAATTGCTTAGGCTTTACTTACTGAAAAATACTTATAAATATTCAAGATTATTAAACAACCATGTCCTAATGAAAAACATGAAGTAGATATACAACAACCCTGACAAGTGATTTGTTAACCAGAAAGACGCAGTTTACGTGTTTACCAGAGAGAGAGAGAGAGAGAGAGAGAGAGAGAGAGAGAGAGAGAGAGAGAGAGAGAGAGAGAGAGAGAGAATATTTAAACACTGGGAGAAGGAGGGAGTGAATGAGTGTGCACAGGGAGAGTGTAAAAATGTGCTGAGAGTAGAGGATGAAGGTGAGTGAGTAAAGAGAGAGCAAGATGAGAGACTTCATCAACTAGGCTAAGTTGCTCGACTACTTGAAAGAGATGAAGTGTGTGTGTGTGTGTGTGTGTGTGTGTGTGTGTGTGTGTGTGTGTGTGTGTTTGAGAGAGAGAGAGAGAGAGAGAGAGAGAGAGAGAGAGAGAGAGAGAGAGAGAGAGAGAGAGAGAGAGAGAGAGAGAGAGAGATTTTGTGTATGTGCGCTTATGTACGTGTGGTAGGCTGGTGTGTGTAGTGTAGCATGATGCCAAAGTATACACAGGGGTCATGCTACACAGAGTTTACTACAGCCAGGAGGAAGGGGGAGAAGGTGACTGGCTAATTATGCACCTGCCTTGAATAACACCTTCACCTTTCGCCTGCATAGAAAGTGGCAGAAGAGGTCTCGTAACACCTCTTCCTTACTGATTTACTCTATTGCACCTCAGTATTCTCTTGCATGTTATTGATACAAACGAAGTGATGTGATAATGATATGAATTGCTCACAGGAGAATGATACCTATATTATGAAAAATAAATCGCTAACAAAGAGGAACTAAGAAGTCTCCAACACAACTAGGAACCCGACTGCTGATCTCTCTAAATAGGGTGGCACTACAGACTCACCTGGGGGCATTTTATATGTTGTGGGCATGGCTCAGACTGCTGGTGTGGGCGTAGGTGTGGCAGTCCGTATTCAGGTCGGTTAAGGAAGCTCCCTAGCACCTCTTCCTTAACGATATATATTTGGATACAGCTGGTTAATATCACACTGTATGGCGTTTATGCTGAGTATGGTGGTATACGAGTGATTTAAATGACACTGAAGAGGACAGTAAGGAGCAATAGGCAAACTAAATCGCTTAGGAAGAGATGTGAGGGAGATTCCTTAATGAGAATATAGGCCAAAGTGTAACGTGCATTGTGTTTATAATGATTGTTATGTTGCGTAGGAGCCAGACGGAGTGACAGACCTATACATAAGAACCAGATAACACTCCCCACTCTCTTTACTTATTCTCCGCCATTCTCCCCCCCCCTTCCCCTTCTCCTTCCCCTTTTCTCATTGTACACCCCCTCTCTTCACCATCTAACCCCTCCCTCACCTTCTCTTGCCTCCTCCTCCCCCACCTATCTCTGCCTACCCCTCTCACCTTTCCCCCTCCCTCTTCCTCTGTGTCCTCACCCTATCCTTCCTGAATTCCCTCCACCTTCACATCCCTTTGTCACCTTCCCTTAACCTTTCCACCACTTTTATCTGTCCCCAGCTGTGTGTGTGTGTGTGTGTGTGTGTGTGTGTGTGTGTGTGTGTGTGTGTGTGTGTGTGTGTGTGTGTGTGTGTGTGTGTGTGTGTGTGTGTGTGTGTGTGTGTGTGTGTGTGTGTGTGTGTGTGTGTGTGTGTGTGTGTGTGTGTGTGTGTGTGTGTGTGTGTGTGTGTGTGTGTGTGTGTGTGTGTGTGTGTGTGTGTGTGTGTGTGTGTGTGTGTGTGTGTGTGTGTGTGTGTGTGTGTGTCCTCTCCCTTTCCTCCCCCAAAGTCCTCCCACCTTCTGGCTCCTCCCTTATCTTCCCTCATCCCCTCCCCTACCTTCACATACTCTCTTCCCCACCTTCCTCCTCCTACCCCTCTCACTTTCCTTTTCTCTTTTCTGTTGCATCGCTTTTACTCTCCCCTCACACCCTCTCTCCAGCCTCAGTGAGATTCATTTCGGTTGGATCAGCTAGGAATTATTAGATGGCTATTGTTTATCAGTCCCATAGTCGCGGCGCGCGACTCTGAGGTTGTCATTATCGTACCCTGCCAACCTACCATTCAAAAGTGCGTCCGATTTCGTATCATATTATACATTAATCATATTATTATGCACGAATATATTATACAAGAATCACATTCTTTCCATATGGTACACGAAATCTGAACGCACTGTTGAGGGGTAGGTTGCCAGGGCACGATAATAACAACCTCAGAGTCGCGCGCCGGGACTATAGTCTGTCTGTTTACACACACAAAAAAAAGTTGTACGTCTTTTATTACATATCTGTGTATGTGGGAGTGATATTGATTTACTGGCTACTGCATCTGTCTCTCAGTCTGGAATGCCATGAGGCTGGGTTTAAATCCATATATTGTAGACATTTAATTAGGGTGCTGATAGTATGTCATTTCATATGTAGCATTTGGTAACATCCCCTTGTATCAAACCTATCACATAATACTAACCTACACGCACAGACATACCCAATACACACTTCAGCTTTCATATGCACTGCTCACACTACAGACACTTCTCACTTATTTTGTACTTAGCCAGCATGAGAAAGGAAAATTCTGGCCGTCACTTTCCCTCCGAGAAGAACGTTCTGTTTTACAGTAGCCCGTCATATAAAAAGGTACAGAAACAAGTGCAATTGGGTATCTGAATTATTGTTTATATTCGGTATGCCACATCAAGAATCAGTCGAACCATATTCTTTTCTCGTTGACCAGTACTTTTTTTTAGGTTGTGTGTGTGTGTGTGTGTGTGTGTGTGTGTGTGTGTGTGTGTGTGTGTGTGTGTGTGTGTGTGTGTGTGTGTGTGTGTGTGTGTGTGTGTGTGTGTGTGTGTGTGTGTGTGTGTGTGTGTGTGTGTGTGTGTGTGTGTGTGTGTGTGTGTGTGTGTGTGTGTGTGTGTGTGTGTGTGTGTGTGTGTGTGTGTGTGTGTGTGTGTGTGTGTGTGTGTGTGTGTGTTCTTCCATTTATCAGGGTATCCATTTGTCGCACCTGTCCTCTGCGTCACCTTAATGACCCCTGTTCTACCCATTCTTCTCTTTCCCCTCTTCTTCACCCCCCTACCCTTTTTCCTTCCTCCCTTCCCTCTCACCTCTCCCACCTTGTTATCTCTCAGCCCTGACAGAAGAAGGAAGAAGAGGAGGACGAGAAGAAGGAAGGTAGGAAAGGGGAACAATACTCTGGATCTCACTCTTCCTTCTTACTTCTTGCTCTCTCATCTTCATCACATTTTCTCTATTATCTTCGTATTCCTCGCTTCATTATTTATATTACCTGTTATGTTTCAGTGGCAGGAAAAGTAGTGGTGAAGTGGTAAGAGGAATGGACTGCAGATGGCAAGGTTGAGAGACTAATACTTGCGGGGTACATCCTGCTGATTTCGGTTTCGTTAAAAGTATAGACTGAACCACCGACATGACATTAAAAACACCTCTGCTAATTCCATCGAACATGTTCTGGGTAAGATAGCTTCAGCTTAATCTGTTTGAGTTAGGACAGTTAGATGTTAGCAACCAAGTGGTCATATGTGAGCGTGTGTGACATCATTTATCGATAGTGCGTTGGAGGGTTGATGGGACTGAGTGCTGGTAATGTTTTTCCATGCCTAAAGTAGGATGCGAAACAGAAAAAATGTGTCTTCCCAGAGTGCATTTGCCTTATAACAATCAATTTTTTGTTCACTTCTACTGGGAGTTAAGGTGATGATGATGATAGTTATGATGATGAGGTAAAGTTTGTACGATAATTACAATGTCGGGCGTTTTCTGAATTATGCACGTGTTCCTGGCAGTGACACATGAACTTCATTACTGATACAGCGGTGTTATGCTTCCATCAATTACGGCTTTAATGAAGTAATAATTACGTGACCTGGCATAGCCCCATAAAGGGTGAAGTGTACCAATAATGTGTGTTCTAATCTCTGAGTAATTATAGGTTACAGTGATTAGTGGTTAATTATATACCGTCACTTACTCTAATTTCTGCACATGTATGAAGGGCACATTGTCTCTTTATGTCTTCAGTGTTTCCATTCCACAAAATGCAAACTATACTCTGTCCACTCTAACTTGACCGAAAATTCCCACCTGTTCGTATTGAATGCTGAACTATGTAACAAGAGATTAGCACTGTTACAATTAGCCCTGTCATGGTAGGGACAGCTCCAGTATTCTCCTGTAGCTAATTGCAAACCATTTACTTAGCTGAGAGTGAGTCATAGGATCCTGAATGTTAATGCTAGTACCATTAACCCTCTGATGATCGGGACAGCTCTAATACTCCATTCCAGCTCGTGCCAGATGATTTTTATTCAGGTGAGTCACAGGAGCTTGAGAAAACTGAGTAAAGTTTATAAAATGTCACCGTTCAGTCTTTAACACCGACCTAAGCTGTCAGTTTATAGTGCCACAATAAAGTTATGTTGACTAAAGGAACATCATCATCAGCTCCACTCATACACTAACACTGATGGATAAGAACACCACCTTTTCTTGTTTACATTCAGTTTTTAGTGGGCTAATTGCTGTAGAGGCCAGTTGGTTCCCTTTAGCGGCCAGATTTAAACCTTTTATTTATTTATTTTTCTCTTGTTGGAGATAGCACGGGTTAGCATTTACTTCTCTCATGTTTTGTTGATGGAGCGTTGGGTGGTTTCTAGCACTGTGTGGTTTCTATGCTTGGGTGTGCCAGAGACGAACACCTTCACACAATTATATTGGTGTAACTGGCTACCTTTGCTCCTCGTTTTGTGTCCCGAGAGAGAGAGAGAGAGAGAGAGAGAGAGAGAGAGAGAGAGAGAGAGAGAGAGAGAGAGAGAGAGAGAGAGAGAGAGAGAGAGAGAGAGAGAGAGAGAGAGAGAGAGAGAGAGAGAGAGAGAGAGAGAGAGATTGTTTTACGGGTACTGTCAGTGAGCCGGGACAAGAAACTAACAGTACAGTATGGTGCAAATCACAAAGAAGTGCTATGGAAAGGGTGTAGAGCTGTAATGTTGCTTTATTCCGCTATTGAGCTTTGGGATATAAGCAGCAAAAGGACGAAGCTCTCCACCACGATAGAAAAAATATAGACAGAGGCGATAAAAGGAAGTAGTGGAAAAAATGATAGAAAAAAAAAAAAAATATAAATCCTCCTTCCCTCCCACCCCCCGGAGCCGCCACACCCATGGTCCACATTTTAGGGGTGACAACATTAATTTATCATTTTTAGCCCAACTCTGTTATTATACTGGCCGGGAACACCACCTGGTCATATTGCACGTCAGTCTTTAATTACGTGTGGCGACAGGAGGACTACAGGGACTGGACTAGCTTATTGCCTGGCACTTTTCCTCACTCTGGACTTGATATCACGTCCAATATTTCTGTTACAGCCTTTCTCTTGGTGAAAAACTGCACCTAAAGTTTTTTTTTTCTTTTTGCACAGCCGTTCTTTGGAGGCAAAATCGTGTCCAGAGTGTGACATATGACCCCCAGGTGTAATATTTTGTCACCTCAGCAATGGTTCTCCTCACTGCCATGACCACTGCCACCATTGTCATCAGCACTCCTCTCCATCTCTCTACGACTGCCACTACTCATCTCCATCTCTCTTTCCCTTCTCCACCACTACTCCTCCACATCCTTCACTTCACTACTCATCCACTTTTCGGCTTCGTTACTCTATATCTCGTTAAACATCTGCCCATTAAGCTGCATAAGACAGCGTTCCTATCTTTTGCCTTTGATATACGTTAATCCTTTCAGAGGTTGAGACTCACATATAAATCTAATCTTTGTCACTATCTAATTATTTTGTTTAAGAGAAATTCGCTACAGTCCTAAAATTTCAGTCCTGTTAAATCCCAGACCTAAAATCCCAGCCCTGTTAATTCCCAGTCCAATTAATCCCAGTCCTATTAACTCCCAGTCCAGTTAATCCTAGTTCTATTAATTCCCAGTCCTATTAATATCCAGTCTTGATAATCCCAGGTAAAAAATCCCAGTCCTGTTAATTCCCAGTCCATAATTCTCCGTCCTAAAATCCCAGTCCAGTTAATTTCCAGTCCTAAAATCCTAGTCCTGTTAATTTCCAGCCCTAAAAATCCCACTCCAATTAATTCAGTCTTAAAATCCCAGTGCGTCTTCAACCAACCTCGTAAATCACCCACCACTTACCTCTCACCCCCTCTAATTACACTGTTCCCGCTCATTTCCTCGTTAAACACGTTACTCATTGTTGTCTCTCCCTGTCCTACGCTAGTTCATTAAGTTGGTCCCTTGTATGCAGTGATGTAGTTTTGTATATTGTATTTGCTGCTGCCAAAAACTTATACGTAGATTTTTAAAGATATTTTGAACAGCAGGACTCAGATATACCCTTCAGCAACTCCTTCATTATCAAAGTTTAGTGTGAAGTTGAATAAAATCGTCTGAAGGAAGCAGGGATAAGCTAAAAAAGAATGCCACTGGATTGAAGGGGTTGAGTTGCTTCACCGACAACACCCAACGTCTGTGTCACTGAATCATGTTGGGACTTGCTGAATCACTGGCTGTACTTTGTTTATTTCTGTAGATATTTAGCACACTGACATCTTTTCATTGTTTTGTTTTATGAAAGAGAGGCTCAGTGTTTCTGTTCTAGCCCTCAGAATGACATCATAGTTTTCCACCACTTTACGACGGCGCCATGTCTTGATGTAATGTAAATTCAAACAAAATTATGGTTATGCCTAGCGTTTTTAAGCATCTGCTTCAAAATTAAGGCATACATATTATCTTTATTGCTGATGCTTCATACCAAAGAGAATCTCTCAGGGCTTAAAAGCAGGCCTCCTCCATCTGTTCCAGATCACATATACCCTCTCACTCCTCCGTTTCTCTCTTGGATCCTGCTTTTTTTTTTTTTCCTTTACTCTTCCTGAATCCTTTCTAGTCTCTTTGCAGGAACTCCTTCCTCCTGTCTTTAGCTCTGTTTGCCCAGTTTTTTTGCGCCTCTGTCTTGGACACTACTGTGTAGTGATCAGATAGTCAGCTCCTCCTACCTATATACACTCTCGTGTTCAGTACTGATCTTCTGATCATTCGCTCATCCGCACACACATAAACAGTCTCCATCTTCCATTCATCCAGCTCACCACCCATCCCCCTTAATACTCGACATGTATACCTGCGGGTCATTTTGTACCTGAAGAAGGTACTGGTAATTATCCACCAGAGCACAACCATTCCCATTCAATTCAGCAGGTACACCCCATTCACAAACCACCCCATCTACCCTGGATTTCACACTTTTTCATTCGCATATCTAGTCAATACACCATCTAACTCCATTTAAACTTTTCCACACACGCCTCCACGCTCATCCAAAACTCACCTTCATTCTGGTCGCTTGGTCCTCCTTTGGGATATGAACACAATCATCCACTCATGTATTCCCATTTTCATTTCTTCAGCACAGTCCGGGATCCAACTGAACCGACTATCTTACGCTCTCTCCCCATCTCCTGCATACAACTACACATCTCATTCACCGTTACTGATCATACACCCAATACCCCCACTCACACACACTCACTCTCTATTTGGTCTCGTTCAGCCGCATATACCCACTTTTGCATCCTCAAGCACCTGAACAATCTCTCTTCGTTTCGCCTCACCATTCGCACCTCTTATTCCAAGTCGCCACCTTCATTGAGTTCCTTATTTAGTCCTTAGCGGTCAGTCCATGCCGGTCCGAGGCTTCTTTGTTGTATTTTTAGTTCTCTGTTTTACGGTTCGGGACACTAGCCTTCAGACAGTCCACTTTACTGACACGTAGGGTACACGTATGGTTTGTTTATCTGGTCACAACCTTGCGTAATAAATGATCTGTATTGCAGGAAGTCACTTGGCTTGTTACACAGTGCACAGCCACCTAAAAGTAGCCTTACAACAAGTGTATGGATGATGGGTGTCCCCAGCCTCCATGTATACATCATATTTTTATTTTTGCTGTAAGTAAGGTGTTCGGGCTGTACTGAGTTACAAAGCCTCACACAGGGTTCTTGCTACGGTACTTCCAGGTTATCTTATTCAACTTGAGAGAAAGCTTTCTGGAAGTAAGGAGTTAGTGAATGTTACATCGTGTCCTTCCAGTTCATAAAGCTAATCACAAGCTAAGTAAAATTATTTGGGGGTAGCAGTAGTAAATAATCCTCAGACTGAAGGGATTAATGATGATTTAAACCCCACAAACCCTCTTAATTAATCATCCTCTCTACCAAAGGAAATTACTTGGAGAGAGGAAAGTGGAAAAAATGAGGGCCTTGAGTTCTGCATATTGTGTTCACTTAGTTGGCCAGCTGGTCTAATTAGCCAGCTGGCTTTCATTATCCGGGCCCTGCCTCCACCTAACGCCCAGCCCAATTCACTGACCGTGGTGTTGATTGCTCTTAAACTTTCATTCTTTCTCTTTCCATGTGTCTGGATTCTACCACGGCCACTCCAGCAGCCTCCACATGCACTTCTCATAATACAGTACACCCTAAAAGCCTTCCACATGCTCGGCTGCCCTTTAGGACCTATGAAAGTTGCCTTCAGTGTCGATAATAGATCTGTCTGCCCATGTCACCCGTGTAGGATTAAGAAAAAAAAAATCTTCTCTGCTCCGTCTGGAAAAACACCACCACCACCTGTCGAAATACAGTGAAAAACCCACATCTTTACTAGTGTGTATTTCAGATGGTTCGATGTTTCCTCTATGTATTCGTCAAACTTTGGGAAAATACTTGTATCTCTGTACAAGCCGGCCTGCGCACGTAACTAACTCCTTAGGCGGAGAAACAGGCCGTGGAAAAAGGAAAAACTTGGTTAGAGAAGTGTGAGTATTTTTCTCATGTTTTTTTTCCTTTTCCAAAACTGTTTTCTTTGTTAACAGGATCACTTTTCCCCAACCCATTTTCAGAGATCACTGCAATTTGTTATGGATTCCACCCATGCATCAAAGTCACCCCTCCCCATCAACATGCCACCATTTGATCACCAATGTCCATCATCTATACTGATATATGCCTTGGATAACACATTGAAGGAGGGATATCTACATCCCACTAAAATATTTCTGTGGGAAGTGGGGAACGTCAGGGACAGTACACATTGTCAAATCAGGGACTATAGGTTGGTCAGTATGGCTTTGGTGATGGGTTAAAACAAAACTCTTGTCCAAGGACAAGAAGAAAAAAAGGAACTGCCACTCCCATCTGGTGCCTCAAACACAGATAACAGGTAAAGATGATTGTGGATGACGACTGAATACATAATACAGTTTCAAAATGATGTTTAACACAAGTTGCAGAGGACAGAAGAACAGCTGAGACTCTGATATTATAAAATTTAGATTCAACTGCTCACAGAACACAGTTCTGAATTATGGGCTGGTGAGAGTGGTGGTGTTTATTTTGCTCTTGCCTCTGCCCGCCCACAGGTACTATTGTGGTCTGGGTCCGAGGGGAAGACTGAGGCTTTAGCCTGGGTAAGGATAGCTCACAGGCCTGGCACACACACACACACACACACACACACACACACACACATTCGCAAATGACTTTTTTTTTTTTTTTTTTAATGCAAGGAAGAAGGAACCAATGGCCAGGAGCCCACAAGCCATTCCTTCAAAAAAAAAAAAAAAAAAAAAATAGAGAGAGGGAGAGCCAAATTCAAGATCCATGTTCGTGATAACCTAAAGTGTTGGCAGTTGGCTGTGTTCGTGTACTTTCTGTAAATGTAATAAAAAATGAACTCATAAGGTGTAAACATACTGTATGTCAGCATTTGAAGGGACGTACTACCAGCACCCACTTTAAAAGACTAGCATGGCTGAATTATTACCCAGACTCAGGGTTTCGCAGATCAGGTGGTGAATCCAGCAACTACCAAACCACCATGACTCACTCCTGACGCACAGGCTACACAAATTAAAGGCCAACATTTTGGTCGGGCGTGTGTAAATTTTGTCACAGTTTAATAACAGCACGACCTTCAAAAATGATATATACATGTTAACCCAGGACAGTGTGTGTGTGTGTGTGTGTGTGTGTGTGTGTGTGTGTGTGTGTGTGTGTGTGTGTTTACGTTATCCTACATGCAGAGATATTTACTTACTGGTGTTGCAGTATTATTAAATCAGTGACAGACCATTTATGTGTAAATTAAACTTTTCATCAGTAGTGACAATAAACACAAAATATTTACTCGCTTTTCTTACTCCTTTCATGTGTTTTGTTGATTTATAATTGTCAACTCCACACAATTTCCACCAGTTTTGAAAATCTCTTGTAATGAAGGTATATGAACACCACATATAACCCCCCCAAGTCTGAAAAGTCTATCCAAAGCTGAATAAAAAACATCAAGAGACAACAAGAATTAAATATAAAGACATGTCATTGGATAAAAAGGGGGCTTTATGGACGTGTCATTCAGTAAACTCTGTGAGGTGAGATTCTAAATGACCAATGGGTAATATGACCAGCCACTTTATTAAATCACAGCAACCTGGTCAGGCCAATAATTAACGCAAAACATTTCAAATATCCAGGGATTTCCATTATTCTGTTTCCCGAATTAAACGTGTTGAATCGAATTCCCTGAGGGGTGGGGTGGGGGGGACAGATAACAAATTGGGTGAATGTTCATGATGCAAAAATTTTTGCTGAATATTGGTGGTAAAAGCACTTCATTGACATCATTATATTAGTTATACCTGGAATTATGATACATACCAGCAATCTGACAGACCGTAATACACTCTACAGATACAACACATCCTGTCAGTATCATCTCTGGTACCTAATTATGTCTATATTTTGCTTATTTTCCAAGTTGGCTGAACGTATAGAGGCTGTCAACCCAACTTTTCCCCTCCCTGCCCCTCCTGCTGTCCCAGCTTTCTCTGCGCCTGGAAAAGAAAATTATCCTTTCATAACGGTCAGGAGCTTCACCGTGGTAAGAAACTTATTCTTTCCCACTGTGAGGAGCCTCCTGAGGAAGGCACTGTAGAACACTACTACCCAGACTCGTCCAGCCTCACCACCGCCTTCCTTGCCGCGCTGCCTGGCTGTCCTCACACAGCTGCCAGCACCTTACATCACTGCCATCACCACCTCACTGTTGCAGCCCTGGCAGGAGTGCAACTAGCCACTGCGCGATTGTGCCAGCAGAGAATTTTTTTTCTCCAGTAACCTTGGCATTTGATTCGTAACCTCTGTAATCATTCTTGACAGATTTAGTCAATAGCCATCAAGAAAAAAAACACAATAACCATCTGAGTCAAGTCTTTCAAAAGTTCGACACAAAGACAGGCACTCAGACAGACATAATCAAGCATAATACTGACACACCACACAGGACCGTAAACACCGTACATAAAAAGGAGAGAAAGAAAAAACGTGTAAAAAAATTAAAAGTTGTTAATGGCAACAGTGAGTCAAGGCTAAAAAAATAAAAAGAAAGAAAAAGAAAAGCTGGATGAGTGTTGACGAGACCACACCCACACAGACGACAGGAAAGATGGCACTGGAGGCAGGGGCAGGGAGCGAGGTAGGGGAAGAGGCTGAGTGGTGGTGGGGGAAGAGACTGAATGGTGGTATGAGGGAGGGGGAGAGTGGGAACGAAAGAGTGAACTGAGAGCCACCTCGCCTCATTTCCCCTTGAGGCCATTTATATAATTTCAAAAGACCCGCCTAACCCACCCGCCACCTGGAAGGCTAATGGAACTGCAGAATCTTGAGTTTTTATCTTTACTATTCTGTTTTTGGCACATTATTTTACTCAATTTATTAGCTCATTTACTCACGGATATATATTTTTCTTTATTTACCGATACGTATTAATATTACATACGAAAATACGGGCGTCCTACCTCTCTACATCACCGTACTCAGTAACTATTTTAAAAACCTTTTCTATATCTTTCGTCCCCAACTTTGTCCACAGTATTTAACCAAAAAAAAAATGTATTGAAGCTCCATTAATAATTTTACTCAAACTTGATCTAATATTGTCACTTCTCCATCTTGAATACTGAGATGTAACAATAGATTAACACTGGAATATGATGCTGGTCACGAAGAAGTGCTGTGGATTGAATGTAGAGTCTATTTACACTGACCACACACTTATATTTTACACTGACCGCATTCTCATACTTTACACTGACCGCACACTTATATTTTAAGTTGACCGCACACTTATATTTTACACCGACCGCACACTTACATTCACATTTACATTTTACACCGACCGCACACTTACATTTTACACTGACCGCACACTTACATTCACATTTACATTTTACACTGACCGCACACTTACATTTTACACTGACCGCACACTTACCTTTTGCACCGACCGCACACTTACATTTTACACTGACCGCACACTTACATTTTATACTGACCGCATTCTCATTTTACACTGACCGCACACTTACATTTTACACTGACCGCACACTTACATTTTATACTGACCGCATACTCATTTTACACTGACCGCACACTTACATTTTACACTGACCGCACACTTACATTTTACACTGACCGCACACTTATATATTACACTGACCGCACACCCATATTTTACACTGACCGCACACTTATATTTTACACTGACCGCACACTTATTTTACACTGACCGCACACCCATATTTTACACTGACCTCACACTTATTTTACACTGACCGCACACTTATTTTACACTGACCGCACACTTATATCTTTCACTGACCGCACACTTATATTTTACACTGACCGCACACTTATATATTACACTGACCGCACACTTATATATTACACTGACCGCACACTTATATCTTTCACTGACCACACACTTATATTTTACACTGACCGCACACTTATTTTACACTGACCGCACACTCCTGGCACCGCTTTCTGCATGAGACTCGTTTATGTTCCCTTCCATGTCTTAAAAAAAAATGCATAAACACGCACACACACACACACACACACACACACACACACACACACACACACACAAAGCCTCCCTTTTGATGGGAAAATTTAAGTGTTTCACTCTAGCTGACTCTTGACGATTTTATTCAGCAGAGAAACATCCTATGCAGCCAAAGGGTTAAAGATATTTTTGCTGCACTGGGAGGCTTCCTATCGCTTCTTCCTTGCTGATTTGTCATGCATGTAACACTCTAATATTCTCTTCTTTGATGTTTATAGCTTTTTAACTCTCACCATTAGCGTGCACAGGCAATTTGGGGGGCAGGCGATGTAGCACACACACACACACACACACACACACACACACACACACACACACACACACACACAGAGAGAGAGAGAGAGAGAGAGAGAGAGAGAGAGAGAGAGAGAGAGAGAGAGAGAGAGAGAGAGAGAGAGAGAGAGAGAGAGAGAGAGAGAGAGAGAGCAGGTGATGACTTATTATTACCCTTTGGCCTTAGTACACAATATTGCATCATGGCATTTCATTTCAAGGTCCTTCTGTCCTGGTACTATTTATTGCAACCTTCCTGCTGTCCTGATGTGGCGAGTTACGTATTTCTCCTCGTGTCTTTCACTGTGGAAGCAAGCACCTCAAACGCACCTCAAACGCACCTCAAAAGCCACTCAAAGGCACCTCAAATGGAGAAAACAAGTGTTAATGCGTCCGACTTCAGTAAATAATTCATCTTATTGATTTTACGCGAATAATTTTTCACTAAAAGTAAATGTTAAATTATTTGAGGTGTTTTAGATATTAAGATAAATTCCTACACAGTGGATATTATTGCATCCAGACACAGAAGCACCTGAGACGCTAGGGCTCGTATTGTCGGTTAAGCAAGCTCCGTAGCACCTTTTCCTAAGCGATTTATTTTTGGATACGGCTGGTTAATATTAATTTGTATATTATTTATGCTGAAAATGGTGGTACTGGAATAGTTTAAACAACACAGACGAGGCTAGTAATGAGTATTAAAATAAATCTCTTAGGACGAGGTGTTAGGGAGATCCGACCTAAGACACACATTGCAACATTAAGTTCCTCATCTTCTACGCTCTCTCAATGCCACTGCCATGCACTGTGAAGGAAAGGACATGCATCTTAATACTCTTTTGACACGATGATTAAACAAGGAGAGACGAGGAATAAGATGATGAAGATTATAATGATGATGATGATGATGATGATGGTGATGATGAAGATGATGATGATGAAGACGAAGATGATGATGACGAAGATGATGATGATGGTGACGAAGATGACGATGTTGAAGACGAAAATGATGATGATGATGATGATGAACTCCAGTTTTCTCTGCATGGAGAAGGGGGGGTATGCCAGGTTCATGAGACTTTGAGCTAAAAAGGTAATATCAAAAAGGTTCGCACCAGTAAATTACACATTGATACAAGGGTGGATTAGGCCAGATATACTGCTGAAAAAGAAGTGCTGCAAGATCTCCACAAGCCAAGAAATATACAGCCCTGAAAAATAACCTGGAATTGGCCCAGCACTCAACACCAACACCACCCTTACTCTACTCCTCCTTTTGCCCCTCCTTCTGTCACCGTCACCTCTCCTCCTCCTCCAGGCCTCATCACCTCCCCTCCTCCTCCTCCTCCTATTACTACTTCTACTACTCCTGTGAACATATCCTCTAGTCTTCCTCCTCCTCTTTCTCCTCTCACTACTACTACTACTCTTGCCACCATCACCTTTCCTCCTCCTCCTCCTCCTCCTCCTTCTGCTCCCCAGCAAGCCAGTTAACGAGTCATTAAGTTGCTAATAACTTCACCACACACACACACACACACACACACACACACACACACACACACACACACATACACACACACACACACACACACAGAGCAGGATTAAAGTCGGCTACTGGCTTTCCTACACTGACGTAAATATTCTTCTGGAAAACCATCAAAAGCGAGGAATAGAGAGTCTGCAGCCATCATCACCTGTTCTCAAATTACAAACTATAAGGTCATGTAATGTTCTTTCTTTCTTTCTGTCTGTCTATAGCCAAATGCCTCAATTCTACAAGGGGTGGCCACCAACAGTTTACCTCCATGTCATCCTGCTCTCATACATCAGACTGCCCTCCCTCCAGCTTTACACTCTACAGCATCATCACTCTCCTCTTATTCACGAGTGACATGCAAAACGTGTCATGCCATTACTAACAAGATCATTTTTAGTGCAATGTGACTTTTACCTTTGTCAGAATAACAGCCTACTTCAGACACTGCTCTTGCCTCACAGTGATTGGTAAATGTGTGACAAAATGGTGCTAAAGAAAATGATAACCCAATTGTGTAAATAAACAAGGATTTGTGCTGACTGTCTCTAATTATAAATTTTCTTTACTTCTCACTTCACATCCTGCTCAATGAAGTGGGCAGACTAGACTGGCAATTCTTCAGGGAGGTTCTTAGAGAAAACATTGTTAGGGAAATGGCGTCTTGGAGCAAACACAGAACAAGAAAAAGGTTGCAGAAAACTCTACTCCTTGCAGCAGGTGCCGTGAGCCGCTGCCGTGGGGTGTGGCTGTAGAGTTTGTTGTGGAGGGTGTTGTGGTCTGTCCTCTCTTCATCACACTCTCATCCACCTCTCCACCCCATCCCTCTGCCTCATCATCAGTCAAAAGTAGATGATTACTGATAGGGAAGAGGTGGCAGAGCTTCCTTCCTCCACAGAAATACGGTTCTCTGTCTCACTACTTCCTAATCTCAGTTGGTATTCACTTCCTTCTGTTATCATTTTCTTTAATCACTGATTCTGATGATTACCCAGTCACTCAGCTCATTCATTCCTCAGTCGTATATTTTAATTTACTGCCTCAATGCTCTGGCCTATTTATTTTCAGCCAGGTAAACCAACTCCCTTGCATACCTGCCTGTTCTCTCTCTCTCTCTCTCTCTCTGAAGCCCAAGCTTTTAATAATTCTCGCGCGCACTCGCATTCAACATTTTTTCACTTTTTCCTCACTCCATTATTCCCTGCTTCTTGGCTTCTCTCACGTCAATCGTAGCCCTCTCCCCCCCCCCCCACTTCTCTCTCTCTCTCTCTCTCCCTCTCTCGCTATGTAGGCATCTATCTTAATTTACCACACACACACACATACACACACACACACACACACACATACTCCTGCACCTGCTATCTGCTCTCTCTCATCAACTCACTCTTACATCTGCTCTCACACTCGCACTCCCTCCCCTCTCTCTCTCTCTCTCTCTCTCATCCAATCTCCTGTACCTCCCTCATTACTCAAACTCGCAATTTCTTCCTGAAACCATTTTTCATTCTCTCTCTCTCTCTCTCTCTCTCTCTCTCTCTTTACCACACACACACCCACACTAACCCGCTACCACCACACACACACACCACATCACACACACCCACACCCACACCCACACACCCACGCACATATGCTCCCACTCAACTGTTTTTACTGTTACTTGGCCTCAGATCATTCCATGTTGAATTCTGAGTAGTAGCAGAAGGTGAATCCAAGAATATAATGACAGTCATGAATAAGTGCTATGGAAAGGATCTTGAGCCATAGCGTCGTCGTTTTCTGCTACTGAGCTACGTGAAATAAGCTGCGAAAGGACGAAAATCTGTGCCAAGTTAAGGTGAAAGCACTAGAGCTCCCAGTCCCTCCATAATGCCCGAGTACCATACTTTAATGACCAGTTCTGTCCAAGAGCGTCTTAAGGCATAGTGATTCTTGCTGCCTCTCATACTGAAGGCTTTAGGAAAGGCTTTATGTAATACTTCCAGATCGAGAAATCCCTAGAAAGCTGAATAAAGCAACTAGCAGGAATAAACGAAAACAGAATACAAACTAGAATGACACTCAAAAAAGCGCATACCTCCACAAACGCCCAATCTTGCAATGTTAAAGAAAGTGAAAAAAAAATTCCTGGATCCGCACCTTTATCCGGATCCTCACCAAAATTTAAAGAAATGTATGTTGGACCAAGGCTCATTCCTCTACCAAGTTTCGTGGAAATCCGTCCAGTAGTTTTTCTGTAATCTTGCTCACAAACCAACCCACCAACCAGCAAACAAATGGACAGGGGTGAAAACATAACCTCCTTGGCGAAGTTAATAAAGAAAAAATATACGAGGAAAGTACAAACAGACACAAATGTAATACTGATAAAATAAGAGGAGTAAAACATGAAACACTCCATAACAGTGCAAGGGCTAACTGAACATTACACGGTTGCATGTCCGTGTCAGCCGATGCAGCAGACTTATCGTAGCTCGTAATTCCTTCACGGCTTTGTTTGTGAGCACACCCACACGCCGGAACCAGAGGAATATGATGAGAGGAATATAATGGATGTGTAGCGTCACGTGGAAGGGAAGGCAGGGGACTAGATCAGACAGTATATGATAAACAGAGCAGGAAAGAAGAGTTTGAGAGGAAGGCGTTGCACGGTGAATACGAGGAGTAGTAGGGATAAAAGTTGTAAGGCTGATCTTGCTATGGTTTGATCACAGAGACCAAGAACATCAGTAAAACAGCTTTATCTATCTATCTGTCTGTCTCTAACTATATCAGTCTATCTGTCCATCTATCTGTATCAAGGCCCTACCAAGCAACGTCCGGGCTGAGCCTACTACTCATACTTATATATCTCCCATACATAGCTCATCCTCTTACGGTCTATGAATCCTCCTTTTCCCCTGCACCTCGCCATGTGAAATGATTATGTTCAGACCCTCGTGTGAACAGCACCCACAAGCGTTTTCATTACACACGTGCAGTACGTTTTCAATGAATAATATATTTCACAGGTAGATGGGGAACGCAGCTGTTAACTCACTGAGCCTGGGTACGTCTTTGTTCATAAAATTCCTGCTATCTCCAGAGATTATATTTTACCTGGGAGGTGTTTGTCGCCATAAATAACCCCTTTCACAACAAGAAGCCTCTCCTAGCAGAATAAAAATGGCGAGGCAACAAAAATAACTAAAAAGGACGTCGCTCGAAGTCAAGGTGCTATAAAAAAAACTCATACATTCAAATATAAACGGGAAGCATCAAGTATATCCCAATAAAACCGAGGAGGAGTGGTGGCAAGCAGTATGTGTGGTTGTGAAAAGTATTTTGCATCACTGTATTCACACATGGGGTACAATTAATCCCTTGCATCCGGCGACGAATTTTAATTTTGTTTCTTCTGTCTTCAGACGACTTCAGTCAGTTATGGGAAGGCTTTACACACTAGAGGCGTTATATGTAGCCTTCATTAACCCCTTCACTGCTACAGGCCCTCTCTCAACTGAACAAAACTGCCTGGTCGCAGCAAACGTACAATGAAAGTACTTGTTCATAGTTGTTGTTGTTGTACTACCCCAGCCTGTCTGGCCGAGCAGACCCATTAACCTCAGGCACGCAACCGTCCTGGAGGGTGGTCCCGTGCAGTGAATCCATGTTCTCCTGCGGTTGACAGTGCCTCGCCACGGCGAGGCGCGGGGATTAGTGTGGAAGCTTGTTCCTGGACGGACACTGCATTTGAGTTTTTCCACCCAGGTACCAGGGGCACCATAGTAGGCTCCACATCACCCCGTTATTTGACTATAGTCGTATGGTTACCGTCCATCATTATAAATGATTTTCTGAGTTAAAGGAAACCATTTGGTTTGTCATCCAGTGTACAGCTACCTGAAGTGGAAAGATGAGTAATAAATAGTTACAGGAAAGACGGGAGGTATAGGAAGAGAGGAGGACAGACACAGAAAACGAATGATAGACATGAAGGAAAAAGTAAGTAGTACTACATCAAGTGGGTGGATGATGGGTGCACCCACCCACCACCTACTGTACATGTTCACTTAATCTCTTCTCTGTGAACACATATCTCACGTGTTCACACTGAAGGGGCTATGTGAAGCTCCATGTTAAACATACAAGTAGCTGGGTGTGTAAATGTCAGTTTCCCTCACGAATTAATAACGCACCATATTAATTTTTATGTGAATATTATGATAATAGCGTAATTAGATATTGTTCGTTCCTTACTAAGTCTAAAGGACAACTGATTTCATACGGCCATGGAATAACACTGCAGATGGAGAATGTGAAGGGCTGTGAAAAGGAAAGCTTAAATATAATGCCAATCGAGTGCACGCGGGTTATTAAGGCAGAGAATCAAGTTTTGCCCAGTTTCAACCTTCCACTGACACCTGATAGTAATGTTGGATGAAAGAGCAGTAGTAGTAGTAGTTACAACCCCAGGCTCAACTGGACTTGAACCCAGTGTACTGAAGGTTCAAACTCCTCGTCTCTTACAGTCCAACATCCTTCTCTCGGGGGATCGGGAGGGAGCTGGGGGACGTTTTTATTACAGGGCGGTTGCGCTACCCGGCTATATAAGTCCCCACCGCGTGAAGGCGTCCCTCCCGGCACGGGGTGAGTGGGAACAATGGAAAAACAAACGATCCGAGATTCTGATCAGCACAAACATCGATATTGGGTTCTCCCATTTACGAACCGGATGTGCTAACCAGTACACCATCCATTCCTCCAACGCTGCAGGGAAGGTGAACAAAGGCACAGTCAGCTACAATTGTCCCGTCGCCTCTCATACGCCTTTCTCTCGGGACTTTGATTTTGTAACAGGATTTCGCTCCAACTGACACATGACTGATTTTCTTTCCTTACTTATGTATTTTTTATTTATTTATTTTTTATTTTTAGCCATTATCATGGACAATTTCTCAATTCTTTTGCAGCTTCTTTTACATCATTCATTGGCGGTAAAAAGATAATGCTAAGGCTCTACATCCTTTCCGTGAAGCTTCTTGGTGTGTGTGTGTGTGTGTGTGTGTGTGTGTGTGTGTGTGTGTGTGTGTGTGTGTGTGTGTGTGTGTGTGTGTGTGTGTGTGTGTGTGTGTGTGTGTGTGTGTGTGTGTGTGCTCTAATCCCTTGTTATAATTCAAAATTCAAACATGGGGGCTGCCAAGTTTAGGCCAAGTTAGAGTAAACGGGGTATATTTCCAAATCTGATGGAGGGAAGAGTACATGCGACAGAACTTTATTTTCCGATAGCACGGTCCTGCTCCCAAGAGGCTGTTTGCTGTCTCCTTTCCCGCGCTGTCCCTCTCTAATTTCCCCTCCCAGTTGGCTTCCTAATTGCGTTACCCCACTGAAGGCATGAATTAGCCAGTTTATTTTTCCCCTCTCTCACTTTTTGTTCTGTGGCCGAATTGCCTTTTACTCAACAGAAAGGCAGGGATGTGCGCTTGTACTGGGGATGATACGAGGGAAGACTGAATTAGTGAAGAGTTCCCCCCCCTCCTCTCTCTCTCTCTCTCTCTCTCATGCTTCATTTTCTCTCATTCTGTGTCTTCCTTGTCGATGTGCCGTCAAGGAATTTTCCCCCTCCATACTTACTACTACTAGGGAAATCTTTCTTTTTCATTCTTACAAACTAGAAGATGAACAGAGAAAGGAAGGAAAATAATAATAATAATAATAATAATAATAATAATAATAATAATAATAATAATAAAAATAACAATAATAATAATGACAATAATAATAACAACCATAATAATAATAATAATAATAATAATAATAATAATAGTAATAAATAATAATAATAATAATAATAATAATAATAATAATAATAATAATAATAGTAATAAATAATAATAATAATAATAACAATAATAATAACAATAATAATAATAATAATAATAATAATAATAATAATAATATTCCCTACATCAGACTACAGGTGTCGTCCATTCAAGAAAAAATCCATAACAGTTGGGTTTAAATTAATTTAAAGGGAAATTAATTTGGGGAAGCAAATTTATGTCATTTAATTGCATCAACGATAAAATAATCCTGAAGTCAGCTGATAAAATTAAGAGCCTAGCCACATCCGACCCAGATTTCACACTAAGGTAAAGCGATGCGGCGGGGGTAAACCAGCGTAACTTCCAGCACTAAACTATGGTGAGATCCAGACTAAACACACTTACACTAAATTTACACGTAGCGTCTCTTCCTTGGCGATTTATTTTGAGCCATACTCCTAAATATTCTCCTTTATTTTAATTATATCCTCCTGTTCTCTCTCTTTTTTTTTTTTCTTTTTATTTCTATCTTTTCCCGTTTCTCGATCCCCGGCCGAATTCTAGGTGACAATGCTTCGTAACAACTTTTCCTTAGCGATTTCTACATTATACATTCTCTTTCGTATTATCTACATTGCTTTAATATCAACACACTTTACATCAATAACTTTCAAAAGAATAAAGAGGTGGGGCACTTCGTAATTCCTTTTCTTTAGCGATTTATTGTGCATATTGCTCTTAAATGTTCTTTTGGTTATTTTTTTTTTTTTTTACACTCAGACTTTTAAGACTCAGCTGAATACGTAATTTACAAACATATGGTAGCTAATTCTCTCTCACTCTCTCTTCCTCTCTCTCTCTCTCTTCGCCTGGCAGAATACTAATTAGGGCAGAACGAGAGACAGGAAGACAGACGAAAAACTCAGCACGGAAGAGGGGAATGAATTGAGAGAGAACAAGATAAAAGTAGAGAGAGAGAGAGAGAGAGAGAGAGAGAGAGAGAGAGAGAGAGAGAGAGAGAGAGAGAGAGAGAGAGAGAGAGAGAGAGAGAGAGAGAGAGAGAGAGAGAGAGAGAGAGAGAGAATATCATAAATCTACTGTAGATCTAAATAGTAAACCCTTCAATCCTATGTTGTAATTTTTTTTACTTTATTCGCTCTATAGTTTATTCATTTTAAGTGGACTGGTATTCAACTGGGCTGGTATTTAACTGGGTGGACATTTAACTGGGTGGATATTTAACTAGGCGGGTATTTAACCGGGTGGATATTTAACCTGGTGGATATTTAACTGTGCTGGTATTTAACTGGACGGGTATTTAACTGGGCGGGTGTTAACTGGGCGGGTATTTAACTGGGCGGGTATTTAACTGGGAAGGTATTTAACTGGGCGGGTATTTAACAGGGTGGATATTTAAGTGGGCTGGTATTTAATTGGGCGGGTGTTTAACTGGACGCGTATTTAACTGGGCGGGTATTTAACTGGGCGGATATTTGACTGAGAGGGTGATTAACTCAGCTGGTATTTAATCGGGCAGGTACTTAACTGGGCGGAGGAGAGTGTGATATGAAGGGGATTTGTTTGTGGCCACCCCTTACGGAATTATGGTGTCTGCGTATAGGTAGATAGACCGATTTTTCGTCCCATTTTTGGCTTACTTCCTGGAGCACTGTAATACATCGTAATTGTAAATATAATATATCGTAGTCATCGCCGAGCTATTGTAACTGTGTTGATTTGTATGGGAATTTACGAAAGGAGAGAATGTTCGTTGCACTTGTCGTAGATGACAGGAGAAAGATAAAGATGTGTCTGGGGTTTGATTGCAGTTTATTTTCCACAAAGGGAATATCTCAAGAGTACTACAGAGGGGAGTAATAGTATCTCACATGAGCAGTACTGAGGTGAGAGCGGTTTTATGCTGGCTAACCATGCGCGCTCCTTCCTGCCTCTCCTCGCCGTGCATCTAGTCTTTCCTAAACTCTTACTGACCTATCACTCCCATTTCCCCTGTATATGACTGGTTGTGTCACGTGTAAGGGCATGGGTGTGTGGAACCTTCCCGAGCCTGGGGACATTCCATCCGGCATCACACTTTGCTGTGTATGAACGTCCTAACTGAGAATGTGCATTCCTCTAGCCCTCTCGCCCAGGCATGACTTTCATCTAACCTCCATGTTACATATATACGTTACTAGCTATTATGTAATGTGTTATGATATTTTAGAGTCCTGACAGCACAAACGCAGGATAAGATAATACTATGGCTCTGCATCATCCCATGGCACTTCTTCGTGACCAGCACCATAATCCTCGGTTAATCTCTTGCTACATTTTAACACTGAAGATGGCGAGATGGTAATATTACGCCCAGTAAAAGTGAACAGAGTATAATTACAGACGATTTTATGGAGCTGGCAAGAAATTTCTCGTGCAAGAGGGGTTAGGTATCGTTTCTTTTACCCTCATCACTAACACGTCCATCTCCCAAGCTGAGAGAAACCGTCTGAAGGTAGGGAGATAGAGAAAATGCGTCATCGATCTGAAAGGATTAAAAAGAGAAAATGCGTCATCGGTCTGAAAAAGTTTAAGAGAAAGAAAAATGCGTCATCGGTTTGAAAGGGTTAAAGAAAGAGAAAATGCGTCATCGGTTTGAAAGGGTTAAAGAGAGAGAAAATGCGTCATCGGTCTGAAAAGTTAATGAGAAAATGCGTCATTGGTTTGAAAGGATTAAAGAGAGAGAAAATGCGTCATCAGCTAAAAAGGTTAAATTTTCATCGAAGGAAGCGGAGTATCTAATTTTTGATGAATATATACAAAATGTCTATGGTTATTTTGATTTGAGCAGCCTGCATGCCACATTGCACCGTGCAGTTAGCTATGATACCTTCAATCCAATCACGAATCTTATTATTTACTCTTGCTGTCCCGACGCAGTTATATTCAGCTCAGGAGTTTTCGGGCTGATGGGGTTAGGATGGAGCCTCACTTAAATCCACCACAACTAGAGGTCATTCCACAGCTGAGAAAAATCGTCTGATAACAGGAAAAATGAACAGTGTCACCGGTTGGAAGGCGCTGAACAGTAACAAATGATTCCCCCCTCCTCTCTCTCTCTCTTTCTTTCTTTCTTTCTTTCTCTCTCTCTCTCTCTCTCTCTCTCTCTCTCTGGCTCACCCAAAGTCCCGTGGGCGCTGTGCAACTTTCCAACAAATTCCATCCGAGTTGCGGAAATCATCGCGACTACAATTACCCGGGATGTGTGGTTCTCCAGTGTCCAGAGATTTACTGGTAACTCTTTTAACACTTACTGGACGACAGGTAACTCCTAAGCTGCACAATACACTTACTCGACGACAGTCACTCCTAAGCTGCATAATAAACAGTAATTCACTTCTCTGAGATCTCAGAATAACGTCAATGTATCCGTTAATGATGATTTTATTGGAACTTGGTAATTATAAACTCCCGCTTATATAAGTCATATGCTGTGTTTGTGAAGCTCCCAGACATCTGAATATAAAAAGACATATGGAGAAAATAAAATACCGTTCTTTCACTAGCCTGGTATTGAGTGAGTATTAGCTGGTTCAATTGCACTAGGTCAATGATATCGTACTGAACCCGTATTTTTATTTTTCTCTATCTGTGGGGTCACCTAAAGGGAGAATGACTTAAAAACAAACCTCGCACACTTAAGGGCATTTTTAGGGAGAATGCAGCCATCGCAGTGGATAAATTGCCTTTAAAATGCATTACTTAGGAACACCGGGTTTAATAATGCTGAAGTAATAAAGGAGACAACTTTTAAAACATCGGGTTAAACTATGCACTGAAGGAGATCTCTTATAAAAATTTTCTGGCCATTCGCATTACCAGACATGTATAAGTATTCATGAAGAAGAAGAAGAAGGAGGAGGAGGAGGAGGAGATGATGATGAAGAAGAAGAAAAAGAAGAAGAAAGAGGAGGATAAAGATGATAATCATGATGATGATGGTGATGATTATGATGTGACTGAAGATGAAGCTGAGGAAGAGGATGAGAATGATGATAAGGATGAGAAGAAGAAGAAGAAGATGATGATGATGATGATGATGATGATGATGATGAAAGAGAAGCAGGAGGAGGAGATGATGAAGAAGGTGAAAGAAATTAAAGATATAGTTAAATGAAGAATTCCCGAAATCAGGAAACTGTTTTTAAAGGAATGGCGAAATCGTAGAAATAGATGTGTAAAAAAAATGGAAATACAGAAGGAACGAAAATGAGAGAAAGTTAATATATGGAAGAGAAACACGAGGTAGACTGGACGAATTATTAAAAAATATTGATGAAAAGACGACAAAAGAGCGATGGTGCATAATACTGAAGACCATATTTTGCCTGGTTTTGGAAATGTCGAAACGCCTTTTCAATAGCGATTCATTTTGAGCATTACACCCTGGTATCCTCTTGTGTGAAAATGATGTAGAAAATATAACAATAGCAAGAAAAAGAAAACTTAGGTGTTCTGTGCAAACTAAATCGCTAAGGAAGAGGTGTCACGAAGTCTCTTTATGCCACCTAAGAAGCCGTCCTGAGCTGGGTAGTGTATGAGGAAGGAACCTGGTACTTGAGAAGGTGTCAGTGGTAGTGAAGATAACTATAAGAAGTCTGGAGAAGGGAAGGTTGCAGGTGTTGATGAGACTTAAGTAGACGTGATAACACACACACACACACACACACACACACACACACACACACACACACACACACACACACACACACACACACACACACACACACACACACACACACACACAACACCTACCATAGTTTTCATCCTTCACTAAATATGCATATGAACGTAGGAATAAATTTTGTGGCCAGTGACGTGAAACAGATGAATGAATCCAGAATCACAGCTATAGTGGACGCCCATACACCAGCTGAATAAATAACAGCCTCATATTCACACATTCACAGCTATCTACATACACAAAATATTCCAACACAATATATTTATCCATTTTTTAGACAATCCATGACTTATTTATGGCTAGATTTGTTTTAATATTACAGCACGCGGATTTATGCTCCAGTAACTGTATATTAATTTCAGTTTGATAACACAGTGTGATTACCATAATTAATTAGCTATTATTTCCCGGCTGTATCTAGACCTGCCAAACACTCCCTCACCCTTGCCTCAACCCTCCCACCCTGCCCCATCCTGCCTCACCCTGCCTCACCCCTGTTTCACCCTTCCCTTAATTCTCCCACCCTGCCCCATCCTGCCTGTTCCCTGTCTCACCCTTTCCTTAATTCTCCCACCCTGCCCCATCCTGCCTCACCCCTGCCTGAACCTTCCTCACCCTTGCCGCAACTCTCCCATCCTGTCCCATCCTGCCTCACCCCTGCCTGACCTTGCCTCACCCCTCAGCCCTCTCACGCTATCCCACCCATTTCAAAGTCCCTCTCCCTGTACTCACACCTCTCACAATACCGCATTCTTTTCTTCCTGCCTCACCCTGCCTCTGCAACCCTGCCTCACCCATCACCCTGCCTCACAGTCTGCCTCCCCCTGCATCTGTCACGGCTTAGTATTCATGTATGTATATATGGATAAATGTACATATGTAGATTTGCCCGACGTGTGTGTGTTGTGAAGATGTACATGACTGAAATACCTATGCATGTGCGTTTGTGTATGTTTTCATGTCACAAGCGGGAATATATGTGTGTGTGTGTGTGTGTGTGTGTGTGTGTGTGTGTGTGTGTGTGTGTGTGTGTGTGTGTGTGTGTGTGTGTGTGTGTGTGTGTGTGTGTTTCTCTCTCTCTCCCTGATCTTTTTCTCTCCTTTTATACTTTCCTCCAGCATTTCTTGTGTGTGAGAAAGTTGGCTAAAATATCGCCTACTTCCTTCACCTTTCTTTCTCTCTCTCTCACTTCCTCTCTCTCCCCGCCCCCTCTTAAATCTCTCTTCCCCTCTTTTATCTTCTGGGAGAGAGAGAGAGAGAGAGAGAGAGAGAGAGAGAGAGAGAGAGAGAGAGAGAGAGAGAGAGAGAGAGGGATGAAGACAAATGATGGCAAGGAATGAAGGATATAGTGAGAGGAGAAAAGAAGTGAGAGTAGCAAAAGAAATGAGAGAGACAGGAAGACAGAGATGTAGATAGACAGACAGATAGGTGAACAGATAAAGAAATAGATAGATAGATAGATAGATAGAAGTGAAGGGGTTAATAGGAACTTTTTTTACCCATACCTATCTTGACACCTGTAATGAGCTGAGCAAAATTATCTTAAGGTAATCAAAATCAAGGCTAATAAAGAATCATTATCGTAGAAGTGTTTACCTTGAATATTTATATCTAGAAAAACTATGAAACACGGAACAAAAGAGTGTGTGAAGGAAGGATGTTTTCAGACGTTCGGGCAGGAATGAGAAATATGCAAAACAGGGACACAAAGCTGACAGGGGATTGTCGGTGAACTTTGGCTGGTGTGTGTGTGTGTGTGTGTGTGTGTGTGTGTGTGAGAGAGAGAGAGAGAGAGAGAGAGAGAGAGAGAGAGAGAGAGAGAGAGAGAGAGAGAGAGAGAGAGAGAGAGAGAAGGGGGGGAGGTAGGCGACGGGGTGCTGGGGTTGTCCAAGCACCTGCCAATTTTTCCCAGGTGTGTAAGTGCCCCCTTTACCTGGACTCATTATCTCCCAACAGTAACTAGGTGCTTTTTTAAGATACCTTGAAAGCCTGCCCTAAAATGCCGTGGCCTTATCTCAATTTGCTCCCAGTATTTGTACATTTGCAGCTTATATCACGCAGCTCAGTGGTAGAACAAGACAATGGCTCTACATCCTTTCCACAGCACTTCTTATTGACTTGCACCATAGTCTTGCGTTCATCTCTTGTTACGCTTCAGTATTTTAGGGTAGAGAGGTAGCAGTTTGAGGCCAAGTTAGAGTAAAACGGGTGTAGCTTTCTGCACGGCTCTGTCGACTAGGCTCTCCTGAGTGAAACTGTCCAATGGTAATATGGATGAGAAACGAAAGACATGCTCTACTGTAGTTATAGGGGTTATTATTGTGTGAAATGGACGGAAGGGATGTCACTCTGTAGTAGTTGTAGTAGCAGTAGCAGTAGCAGCAGCAGCAGTAGTAGTAGTAGTAGTAGTAGTAGTAGTAGTAGTAGTGGTAGAAGTAGTAGTAGTAGTAGTAGTGGTAGAAGTAGTAGTAGTAGTAGTAGTGGTAGTAGTAGTAGTAGTGGTAGAAGTAGTAGTAGTAGTAGTAGTGGTAGAAGTAGTAGTAGTAGTAGTAGTAGCAGCACGGTAGACGAAAAGTAGTAGTAGTAGTAGTAGTAGTAGTAGTAGTAGTAGTAGTAGTGGTAGTAGTAGTAGTAGTAGTAGTAGTAGTAGTAGTGGTGGTAGTAGTAGTAGTAGTAGTAGTAGCGGTAGTAGTAGTAGTAGTGGTAGTAGTAGTAGTAGTGGTAGTAGTAATAGTCTCAGGATCATTTGAGGCGTGAGCTTGGTGGACTGCAGGCTGTATTTGCCCTTCTCCCGCAGTCCACCATCCTCGTTTCAGGGGATAGGGAAGTAGTCGAGGGACGTATGTATAGCCAGGCAGGTGAGACGCCCAGTTATATCGGTGCCACCACATGAAGGCGTCCCTCTTCACCCACAAGACTGAGAGAGAGAGAGAGAGAGAGAGAGAGAGAGAGAGAGAGAGAGAGAGAGAGAGAGAGAGAGAGAGAGAGAGAGAGAGAGAGAGAGACCTTAAATCCCGGAAGGGGTGGCCACAGATGAACCACTTCCATGTCACCCTCTCCGTCGCCAACAAGCTGTCCCCTCTCCAGCTCACACTCCTCCATCTCATCCTCGGTCTCCCCTTCCCCTCCACCCCTCCGTCTCACCCACATACACTCTTCTAGTCAGTCTCTCATTCTCCACTCTTCCCGTTGAGAGAAAATGCTGCCAAGGAGAGAAGATTACTAGAATATGCAAAGAAAATAAAAAAAAAAGGGGGTATCTGAAATTCACATGTAGTTTTGTGGAGTCTGTACCCGGACGAAAGAAAAAAAAAAAAGCAATTCTACAACATTTTTTCTCCCACCCTTTCTCTCTCTCTCTCTCTCTCTCTCTCTCTCTCTCTCTCTCTCTCTCTTTATTTTTGTTTTTCCCTTTGTGGTTTCCTTTTAATATTGTTCGCTTTTTACTTCGTTAGGCGAGTGTGCGTGTGGGGAGGAGGGTGGGAGAGGCGGGCTGCGTGTGTGTGTGTGTGTGTGTGTGTGTGTGTGTGTGTGTGTGTGTGTGTGTGTGTGTGTGTGTGTGTGTGTGTGTGTGTGTGAGAGAGAGAGAGAGAGAGAGAGAGAGAGAGAGAGAGAGAGAGAGAGAGAGAGAGAATGCGAACAAAACCGAAGGGTGAAAAATTAGGTCTAATAAAAACGAAGAAATATGAGAGGATGAGAGAGGGAGGGAGAAGGGAGGAGAGGGAGTGGATGGAGGAGGGGGAGGGCAAGGGAGGAGGTGAAGAGGAAGGAGGGAGATTGAGAGAGTAAGGGAGGAGAGGGAGAGGAAGGAGGAGGGGGAGGGGAAGGGAGGAGGTGAAGAGGAAGGAGGGAGAATGAGGGAGAGAAAGGGAGGAAGGGGACTACATGAGAAGGAAGGAAGGAGAGGGAAGGGAGGAAAGGAGGCAGGAGGAAGGGACTGGGGAAATGAGAAAGGGAGGAGCAGGGAGGAAGGATCGGATGGAGTGCATAGGATACAGAGGGATAAGGGTTGGGAGGAGGAAGGTCTGGACGAGAGAGAGAGAGAGAGAGAGAGAGAGAGAGAGAGAGAGAGAGAGAGAGAGAGAGAGAGAATACGTGAAGTAACTCTCATGAAACGAAGAATCAGTGTTCCTTTGAGCGAGAATAACTGAACACTCCCGAGATTATGGCACTTGACCACACACACACACACACACACACACACACACACACACACACACACACACACCGCTCGCTGGTGCAGTGGTAACGTTCTCGCTTGCCAACTGGTGGACGGGAGTTCGAGCCTCGCTCAGGTTACGAAAAGTTTCACTGACGAAGTGGGTGGTTACTGTCCCCCTGGAGCAAGGGGACGGGTGTGTGCGTGTGTGAAGGTCATAGCCTCGCCCTTAGATCGGACTATATGAGCTCTCAGCTCCCTTCCGGGAGGGTAACAGCTGACGATCACGACCATCAAGTGATCCTGACCGACCCGGTGAATAGTTACACACACACACACCGCCAACAAAAGATCACCGACACTAGACTTTACAATCCAAAACATTCCCCAAACCACCATTAATAAAAAACCAGTACTGAGGAAAACTTAACTATACTCCTTTCACCTTAACTTGGCACAGGGTTTCGTACTTCACTCTTTCAAGTAGCTCAGTGGGAGAAGAAGACATTACTACGGCCCTACATCATTTCCGTAGCACCTCCTCGTGACTAGCATCATATTCTAGCTTTCTCATCAGTAGTAAGATGGACGGCTGTAGTTTTAGGCCAAGTTAGAGTGAAAAATGTATAGAACTTTGCAAACCAAAATTTTCGCCAAACCAACATTAGTCAGACTCAAGTGTCAAAAATAAAATCCTTCTCCCCAGCCACACTTTTCATTGTCCAGTTCAAAACCCGTGAAATTGGTAACTTCGGAAAATGAGCGAAGAAAAATGATATCGATTTAAATATTCAGGGGCTGCGTCCATCACGGGGGTTTTATGAATTAGAGGTGAGTTTTGCTATGTTAGGCGGTCTGGGCATTACTCTGCTGTTTGAAACGACGTGTGTTCGATCCAGGCTCTGGCAGGGAAATGTTTGGTGATACGAACTTCGCCACAGACTTTAATCCTCTCGCACAGACCCATCGGTATGTCCTAAACACCCCCGCTAGAACCATACCCTCAGTCCTGAATGAGACGCACCTGACGTGATTTAGTATAGACGGTGGTGCGTCGAGCGGTGTGGCACGGTGGACGATTCCTGGATGTAACGGAACGGACTGTTTCGTCTATGCCAAGATAATAACACATCGTAATAATAATAATAATAATAATAATAATAATAATAATACTTAGAATCTGATATTGCTGAAGCAATTCAATGAACTCCACATTCCAGATGAAAATATTTTCATCCTTATTGACATAATATTAAGGGACTTTTGGTATGACTCCTAATTTTTAACGGATCTTGACCTGTGACCTTGAGATCAAGGTCAAGGTCATTCACACTATGCAAATCATGTTCACTCATGACCAACTACATTTCCACCGAGTTTGGTCAAAATCGGCCAAATACATTCCGATTTAGCACTTTCAGGCATGAGGCGGCCATTTTGGTTTTCCTGAATATCTCAGAAAAGTATTGTTGGATCTCAGTACCAGTACCCAGGTGCACTAGTGTATGTTGACCACTACATACTGCAGCATTTGCAAAACAATTGATTCAGTAGTTTTTGTCGCGCAGGAGAGCAATAGTTTAAACATATAACATAGAGGACGCTAGTGTGGCGCTAGTGCTAGGGAAAAAAAAAGGGTCAACAATAGCCTGCAACAAAGTTACATCACTCCGGAAAATTTCAAGTCTGTTTCGAACGGTCTTGGAATGCCAGCCTTCTAGAGCTTCCCCCCTCCACCCCCCCAAAAAAAAAAATCTACAATAACATTAAGATACCCACTGAATGTAAAGTTCATAATAATAATAATAAAAATAACAATAATAATAATAATAATAATAATAATAAAAACTACCTCCTAGTGGTGATGGTGGTGATGGTGATATAGTAGTTGTGAGGTGGTGGTGGTGTAGTGATGATGCTGGTGATGGTTGTGTATTGGTGGTGGTTGTGATGTGGTGGTGATGGTTGTGATGCGGTGGTGGTGGTGGTGGTGGTTGTGATATGGTAATGGTGGTGGTGGAGGTTGTGATATTGTGGTGGTGGCGTAATGGTGGCGGTGGTAGTGGTGGCGTGGTTCAGGTGTGGTGGTGGTAACAAGTGGTGGCAGGTGGACAGAAGTGGCCCTTGCGGAGCAATGAAAGAGATGGAAGGAGAGAGAGAGAGAGAGAGAGAGAGAGAGAGAGAGAGAGAGAGAGAGAGAGAGAGAGAGAGAGAGAGAGAGAGAGAGAGAGAGAGAGTTATATAAGGGACACAGAAAATAAGGAAAAGAGGGGAGAAGTGGTTTGCACAGGACAAAGGAGAAATGTAGAACATATTTTGGAGTATAAAAGAAAAAAACTATAGCTCGAGAGAAAAGGAAGGAGTAAAGGAGAAGAAAAAGAAGAAGAAAGGGAGGCGAGATGACAATGAAGAGATTTTACGGAAAGAAATAGGATAATGACAAGAAGACTGCACTAGGCCTCATAACATGCTAGGCGGCACCTGTCTGGAAGAGTGACTGGACAAAGAGAATCAAAGGAAGTATGTGGGGTAACAGAATAAAAAAATATATATAAGTGGAAAGAAAAAGGAGAAATCACCGCAAGAAGGAGGGAAAGACGACACAGACTAATGAGATCTGACTGTAATGTTTTTCTCTAACTTGGCCCAGATTTTCGGCCTCTTCTAGCTTATTTCACGTAGCTCAGTGGCAGAAAAAGAATGCTATGGCTCTACGTCCTTTCCATAGCACTTCTGCATGACTAGCATTATATTTTAATGTTAATCCATTGTTACAACGCCGCAGTCACGATGAAGGGATGACAATTTTAGGCCCAGTTAGAGTAAAACAGGTATACAAGGACTGTAGAAATTATTTTGAGGTATAAAAGGGAGAAAAATTAATTAGAGGAAAGGGAGAGCAGAAGAGAAGAAGAAGGAAAGAGGGAATAGTGAAGCTTTGAGGTACTGAATGGAGTCGAAATTTTGGCCCAAAAATACGAAAAAGTAACCGAGGAGAAAGAGGAGGAAGAAAATTATGAGAAAGAATAGAGAAAAGAAAAGAAAAATGGTGGAATAGAAAGAAAGTGGATGAGATTTTGAGGAATGAAGTAAGATATTTTGGGTACAAGAATAATGTAGCGTGAGATAAAACGACCCCTCAGAGGATGTGGAATCAGGCAAAAGATAGATTGATAGGTAGGAAGATAAAGAAAGAGAGAGAGACATACGTAGACACTCAAACAGATGAGAGAGAAGGCGAGAGAAAAATCTAATTCGGTGACCTAACGTTTAACATAATCTTGCTACTTCCAGACGACTTTCTCCAACTTAAGAAAAATCCTCTTGTACTGAAAGGATTAATGAAGGCTATATCTAATTTCTCTACTTAAAAAGAAAAATAATTTAAAAGGAATAAAAGTCTCTGAGTCTCTGAAGGTAGGCAAGAATGAAGTTGGAGAGACGGGGTTTATATGCACCAGCTGGCAAAGGCTCTCACCACCTGCAGATGATCACGATAAAAGTTAAGCTGACTATGTTAACGAGAGGCGGAGGAGGAGGGGAGGGAGGAAGAGAGAGGAAGGAGACAAAGACAGGGTAGAGAGGGAGGAGACACAGAGAGGAAGGATACAATCAGAGCCTAGAAAAGAAGGAGACAGAATGCAGAGAGGAAGGAGACATTCAAAGTGGAAAGAGGAAGGAGACACAGAATGGAAAGATGGGGTACTACCAGCATACCAAAGGGAATGCACGATGGTCGCCACACAGCTGCGGCACACCTTCATACTTCTGTGGAAATGGACAGGATGTTTAATGAAAATACTGTACAAGAACACATGGCTATCAACATCTGTGTGTGTTTGTATGGCTTGCCGTTTGACCCCAAAAAACCTTAAAAAGCCTAAATAAAGCAAGTGTCCAATTTCTTCCAGGGCATTCACAGAAAACAGAGATAGTTGCATACCCAGTTCTGTGATATGTATGCCTATTCGTTGAAATCCATGTGATCAATTACCCCTGTTTATGATAATTTTTGTTTTTGGGAGGGGGCTGACTCCCTCTAAGAATCACTGGGGAGGGAGGGGGTTCACGTTCCTCAAATATCGCGTTACGGATGAGGGTCCATTGTAAAACTTGCACAAGATATCAAAGCCTTATCTGTTCTTCCCTTACTACTTCTGAGAATTTTACATTTATGAGGGAGGGAAGGCTGACCTAAAAATCATGGTTGGGAAATTGTATATAGTGGAAGGCCTTCCCAGAAACCAGACGAACTCACCTGGGAAGTTTCATTCATATCTATCAAACTGCCTAGGACTAGCTAAAGCTCACACACACACACACACACACACACACACACACACACACACACACACACACACACACACACACACACACACACACACACACACACACACACACACACACACACACACACACACACACACGCACGCACGCACGCACGCGCGCTAAATCTCGCCCAACGGTAGAGTGTGAGGTGCCGAAAATCATGTCATCCTGCTTCTCAGGATTGGAAAAACTAAAAAGCCTGGAGGTACTGGCACAAGGAACTGGTGAAGAGATGGACTGGCACCAAACTTAAGTGTTTGGAAGAAAGGAAGAAAAATAGAAGAAATACAGTGAGTCGAAACCTAAATATAAAAATGAGTTCACTATTCAACATCTAATATAATTATATTTCCCTTCTCTGTCTCCCTGGGTCTTCCCTCTTCCCTCACTCAAATAAACTCATAGGGGTTACGAGGAGGCGAGGAGGGATACAAGGCACAGATGGTGACACAGAAGACATAGTGGTGGCAGCAGATAGTGATGAGGTGCAGATTTAGTTATCTGGTCGCTGCAGACTGGCGTTAACTCGGAAGCGTCCGCCCCACAATCCCAGTGACAATCAGGGCATCCAGACTCACGACAGAGATTCCTGTACACATGAGACCAGTACGAAATCAACCGAACCACCTTGTCGTTCTTCCCTCACATCCACTTTCCCGTCTCCCTGATCCCTTCTTCCCTCATCCCTGATCCCCACCCCTAATCCCTCTCCCTCACCCTCCATACTGCACCAACCATTAAATTGGGAGTGAAGGGCTGATCGGTTCCTCAGAACCAGAGGCGAGATTGTCGATATTGTGGACCTGCACGATGGCTGGGACAGGCCACGTCAGGCCAGGCCAAGGAGGATAGACTTGTGCTGCCAATACTCTGCACCTGCTTTACTGTGGGTTCAGGCTAATTTAGGTTAAGCCGGGTCGGAGATCAGGTCAGGTCCAGTTAGATCAGAGAGGGGAGAGAGTCAGATCTGGTGCTGTCAAGATCCTGACCCCGCAGGACATCGGGTCAGGGCAGGTCAGTTAGGTTAGGAAGAATAATATGGTGCTCTCATATAGTCATGGAAGAAGCACTGGGGTAACTGTGGATACATGTTACAATATTCTACGGTGCCCAGAATTTTACTCATTCGTCAGGTGTGGTTATCAAAACAGAAAATGTGAAATATAACAGTCATGTGCAGGTGGTTTTGATTGTGAGACGGAGACAATATTTCGAAGGCTCGGGTGATGCGCGAGAGACTGTGTGGCCCATTTCACGGAATAACTTTCTTTAACTGGTCTACGAATTTTGGAATTTACCTTTCATTGCATCTGGATCCTGCCACAACCCATCTCTTAGGAGGTAATAAGGATAATGATGATGATGATGATGATGATGATGATGATGATGATGATGATAATGATGATGATGGTCCGTGGCTTTACCCTCAATTTTCTGGTTTCGTGCGGAGACTATAGTTAGCACACTATAATCAGCTTAATGATGTCATATACAGGATGAAACCTGACCATTTCTTACCAGTAAGTTATTGACTCGCGTATCAATTCCCAGCCGCCATCTTAAACCACCAGGCATCCCACTCCCCACCATTCCATTTCTCCATCTGACGTACTGATAATACACTGTTGCCTTCCTACCTGCACCTACTCCATCCACTACACATCCACATCACCACCATCACCACCACCACCTCTGCAATCTCTTATCTTATCTACCACCACCACCACCACCACCACCGCCTCCCTGCTGTCCCTTCACCTACCATACATCACCACCACCACCACATCCTCGCTGTCTCTTTGTCATCCACATTCAGTCCCTCTCAAGTCCTCCTCCATTTAACACTACACCTAATCCATCTTAGTTCAAGGGACGAAGTATGGCAGGCGACTGATGTAACTGAAGGCCTTATGATGAACCGGTAAATTACAATTTATTTTTTTATTTTTTTTATTATCTTTTTTTTATGTGTCCGACTTCTGGGCATAGGCTTCACAGCCTGCTCTCAAGGCCCAGTAGTCCTCCTACATACCATACACCTCTCTACATGTCACCACTTCGACGCTAACACCCACCGTCCATATTGAATACATGCTAGGGCTGTCTCATACAGGACTGGTGTATTGGTATTAACGAGGGTACTTTTATGACATGTCGGCGGGTTATCTGGTAGATCAGGAAAGTCTGCTTCTATGAAATTCAAATCCTTAAACTGTTCCCTGCCCCAGCCGGGATTCGAACCTGGGTCCATCAGGACTGCAGGCCGCCTCTCTACCGATTCAGCCACCGTATGAGGAGGTAGGCCCATAATTTTTGACGGACATTTCATGCGTCCAATTCTCAAGGCTATGAGGAACAATTCGAGCTTGTCTTGTTCTTGTTGTTGGCGAAAATTTCGAAATACACCTTCAGTACACTCTATACACTCTAATCATTAATCCCATTAGACCTATCTTCACAGGGTATACTCTCACAGCTTCTCCCCAGCCTCATCACAATTCCAAATCATCCCACCCATTTGTTTGTTTTCCTCGCCTGTTCCTGTACCCTCTAACATCTTCATTTTTAGAGAATATTTGGAGTTAAACCCTCACCGCACTCAAGCTACTAACTCCACAACACTGAATTCCATCGCGTATAATTATTTGCCTCAGCTTCACCGTCTACCAAACTTGCAGCTCATCCCAGAGATTGCTTTGCTCTCCTATCCCATCACTATCTTTAGCTCACCTCTGATGGCCTCATGGCAAATTGCAGGTCACGGAGTCGAAGAACGTGGAACCAGAGGCAAAGAAAGAGACCTGACAGAACCAGCATTCCTAAAATCAGCGGGCCAAGGAAAAGAGGTCAAAAAATTATTCACACATCAACCCTGCAAAATCCTGGCTCCACCTCAGACACAAAATTATCTGCAAATATATTTTTTCATCTTTTTCTTTATAGATACGCTTCACAAACACGACAGAGTTAAATAATCATAACTTCTCCATCAGGGCAGCTTCGCCATCAAGGTAGTGCCAGTGATTATAATTATGTTACCAGGACCGTAACTTTTGGATAACTTAATGGTTTAGTGATAATTTTTATTTCCACGACCTATATACAAATCGGTCAGCATCCTCTTCCTTCCCCCCCCCTCCTCTCTCTCTCTCGCTCTCTCTCTCACACACACACACACACACACACACACACACACACACACACACACACACACACACACACACATATACTCCTACACACACACCTGAACAAGACAGGCGTAAGAGGAGGGTCATTTTTACCTGTCGTGTCACAAACCCATAATGGACAGGTAGGCAGGTGAACCGGAAGGGGAGGGGAGGGAGGACTGGAGGGGAGGAGAGGGGAGGGGAGAGAGTGAGTAGAAGGGAGGACATTGGTGAGAGGGGAGAGGGGGGAGGGGGACATTGGTGAGAGGGGAGAGGGGGGAGGGAGGGGAGAGAGGGAGGGGGACATTGGTGAGAGGGGAGAGAGGGAGGGGGACATTGGTGAGAGGGGAGAGGGGGGAGGGAGGGGAGAGGGTTAAGGGTTATACATGTGGCTTTGGATATTCCCTAACATCTTTTCCTTAGCGATTAATTCTGCACATTACACCTTAGTATCCACTCCTGTGTTATTCATGAGAAGTAGGTCGATATGATAGGACTCCATATTATAATTACAAATCATAATAGATAAATAGATAAATAGATAGATAGAGAGACAGATAGAAGCAGCAAGTCAAATGATGAGAAGGTATTGTGTCTGCGAGAATCGAGCAATGCTAAACATGCTTACACACTCTTAACTCAAGGAATGCTTTATAGGCACACGACAGCGCCTCGTGACCATATACACACATACACACATACTCACACACAGGCTTCTAGAACTTTCCAACCACAGTGTAACACACATGACACGACCCCTGCTACACCAGAATTTAGGAAGCAGAGGCAGAAGGAGACAGGCCATAGAAGAGGCAGGTAGTAGGGAGAAGGGCTTAGCAACATGGGAGAGAGAGAGAGAGCGAGAGCGAGACAGGGAGGTAGCTAGCGGGACTCTGCTTATACTTCACTCGTGTGTGAGAGACTTTGTTAATATATCCAAGACAAATAAAAATAGTCCCATACTATTCTTTACCTCTCCTGTCATTGCATGACAAATGGGAACGAAGATTATCTACTTACAAATCTACTCACTTATAACAACCGCTCGTCCACAAGTCTAATATATATAAAACATCACTACAAGTTTTTACAAAGTCTTTCATGACATTTGGTGGTCTCTGTAAGACATACCCTGCTCAACTTAGATTTCTCTGAAGATAATAAATTAAGATCAACTCCTGTATTCATCTTTAATTCCTACTACAAGAAATCGAGAGTGACAACTAAACCACAAAACTTCTCTACAAGTAACTACAAAGTCCTTTTTTGACATTATTTCTAAGTCTTTTGTGAGATATTTGGTGGCAGCGGTGGGATACGAACCTCGTCTACGAATCTACAGTGAATTCCTACAAAATATCAAGATTGAAAACAAAAAAAGCTACCTCCCTGTCTCTCTCTCTCTCTCTCTCTCTCTCTCTCTCTCTCTCTCTCTCTCTCTCTCTCTCTCTCCCATGTTGCTAAGCCCTTCTCCCTACTACCTGCCTGTTCTATGGCCTGTCTCCTTCTGCCTCTGCTTCCTAAATTCTGGTGTAGCAGGGATCGTGTCACGTGTGTTACACTGTGGTTGGAAAGTTCTAGAAGCCTGTGTGAGAGGACGTGTGTATGTGTGTATGGTCACGAGGCACTGTCGTGTGCCTATAAAGCATTCCTTGAGTTAAGAGTGTGTAAGCATGTTTAGCATTGCTCGATTCTCGCAGACACAATACCTTCTCATCATCTGACTTCCTGCTTCTATCTGTCTCTCTATCTATCGATTTATCTATTTATCTATTATGATTTGTAATGATAATATGGAGTCCTAATAGATATTCAAATGATATAATTAACATACAGGAGAAAGCTAAGGCGTAATAAGCAAAATAAATCGCTGGTGAAAAGGTGTTCATAAGTCGCCTATGCCGTCTTGGATACGGGTCTAACAAGAGAGAGAGAGAGAGAGAGAGAGAGAGAGAGCCATCTCGACTATATTTTCGATGTTGTAGACTTTTCTTTTTTAGTCAGATAGGAGTTAAGTCTATCCATTTATCTATCAATCTGTTTATCTATCTACAGCCAGACGTTTAATCCCAGAGGTGACGGTCAGAAAGAAATCGCCTCCACGTCACTCTAATCTCTACCATCACACTGCCCTTCCCCCAACTCACACCACCCTCATTCATACACCTTTCCACCTCGTCCCTTTGCCTCATCCTTGGTCATTCCTTCCCCCACGTCCCCTCACACACGCTCTCCTAGTCAGTCTCTCATTCTCATATCATGGGGCTTGTAACACTTTCTAGAACATCCGAATTAACACGATTACCTTTCCAGACATCCTCATTTGTCTGTCTGCACCTAACTCCACACACACACACACACACACACACACACACACACACACACACCTTTCCGAGAGTAATCAAGATGTGATTAGTCTTTAATAGCGAGTGTTAATGACGGTCATGAGCTGCATAATTGACGAAACAGGCTGGAGGAAAATCGACGGAAATCTGTTAATTAGCCTAAAATGACCTCAGGTAAAACGCTTCCCACACAAACTACCTGATCCACGAAGCCATTAAACTCCCCTGTATTTACCTGTAACCTGCCTGACGGGAGAATAATGTGGGCTGAGTTAGACAGAATATGCTGAGTTAGACTATGGTCAGTTAGATGCAGCGTTAGAATATGATGAGTTAGAATATGCTGAGTTAGACCGAATATGCTGAGTTGGAATATGATGTGTTAGACCGAATATGATGAGTTAGAATATGGTTAGAATATGCTGAGTTAGAATATGCTGAGTTAGAATATGCTGAGTTGGACCGAATATGCTGAGTTAGAACGAATATGCTGAGTTGGAATATGCTCAGTTAGACCGAATATGATGAGTTAGAATATGCTGAGTTAGATCGAATATGCTGAGTTTGAATATGCTGAGTAAGATCGAATATGCTGAGTTAGAATATGCTGAATTAGACCGAATATGTTGAGTTGGACAATTTGTTGAGTTGGACAGAATATGCTGAGTTAGAATATGATGAGTCAGACCAGGCTGGTCCAACCTTTTCGACACCGAGGGCCACATCATATGAAATCCGTGATGCCATGGACCACAAAAGACACTGAATGCTCAAAATATAATTCCTGGTACAGTAACTTAAGGTCTTTAGATTAAAAAAATACATAATAATAGCAGCTTACGTAGGCCCATTTTCTTCTTGAAATGAGTTGAAACAGGGACAGAACTTTAAAATACAATCAGAGAATGTATACAAAAAATGACATTTTAATAACACTTTTAGTTAACATTATTCATTCATACCTTCTAATGAGATGTTTGGGGACAAGGCTTCTCCTTTACCAGTTTCTCCACAATGCAGGAACACTTTTCAAATCCTCCATATTAACTGACCACTGATTCGAGGGCAGCATAAATATCAGAGCCTCTGGTACCACCACTCAATGATTGCATCTTGACAAGTTCATCGTGTACCACAAAATCCTCATCAACGGTGCGGGCAAATATGAGCAACTGGCTTATGTCACTTATATCAGTACTTTCATCCAATGCCAATCAAAAGTACTTGCAATGTTTCATTATACTTTTTCATTTTCAAGGAAATATGCTGATTAAGTTCATCTTTCTTGCAACTGTTTGGTGAAATAATGATACACTTTCAAGTTTCTTTGCTACTATTTCTTCCCCAAACACTTGTGTCATTTTCACTGCACACTGCTTTATTAATTCTCCATCCCTAAATGATTTCCTGTTTCTTACAAGCATCAAAGTAACTTCATATGATGCAGTAAGACTAGCTGTTTGAGGTTTTCCAAAGTTACATAGCACGTCCTTTTGCTCTTAATGTTTGACCTTCATTTCAGTCAATATATCACTTTGTGATTTTCCCACATACTGAGCGTACTGTGCTTTGTGCAATGTCTCATAATGCCGTCTAATATTGTATTCCTTAAAAACAGAAACTGTTTGCTGGCACACAAGGCACAGTGGTTTACCACTATTTTCAATAAAAAAAATATTCTTCTTTCCTTTTCGTATTAAATGCTCTGTTCACGTCAAAACACTTTCTTTTCTTGCTTGAACTCATTATGGAAAGTCGTCATGAACACGTGTGTGAGAGCAAAACGAGGCAAACTGAGTGAGCCTTCAGCGGTCCCAGCCCGGATCTAAGGACAGGGTTGTCATTAATTATATTTCTTTATTTATTACTGTTATTATTCTTTTTAATGTCAAAAGTAAACTTAAGTTGGGATTGCTAAGAAATGAGTGCAATTTATAGATTTCCCCATAATTATGGAATATCCAGAATCGAGAGTATTATCAGAAATCTAGCAAAATAATAGCGAAATTGACAACTCTGGTTGAACACTTCGGGAGGGAGAACGAGAGAATGAACGGGAACTGAGTCAGTTGATCACATTTGGTTCGAGTCGACCGTTCGAGAGAGAGAGAGAGAGAGAGAGAGAGAGAGAGAGAGAGAGAGAGAGAGATTTGTACGGAAATGATTGACACTTCTATTTAGTTACTTTAAGACTTTAAGTTAAGACGTTAAGTATTAAGGATAGGTCACTTTAGGTCCATTAAGGTCCGTATATGTATAATTAATTCAGTGCTCAAGGGCCACAAAAAAATCATCCCACGGGCCACCTTTGGCCTGCGGGCCTGTAGTTGGACCAGCCTGAGTTAGACCGAATATGCTGAGTTAGAAAAAATATGCTGAGTTAGACAGAATATGTTGAGTTAGACCGAATATGCTGAGTTAGACAGAGTATGCTAAGTAAATATATGATACTATTTATAGAATATATGACAATTATAAAAACACAAAGTCAGGCCTAAAACACCGATATTATATAAGGAAAACAATCTGCAAAGAAGGCAGAAAAACCCAGCCTCAAAAAAGTGATATTTTGTACTAAAAAAAAAAAAAAAAAAATCCGCATACGTCAAAATTAACAAACCCAAAACAGTGACATTTATGGAAGGAAAACATGAGTGATTAATATGAACTGAAAAAAGAAAAAAAAAATGATATTAGGACATTATGAAGCGAAAACTATACAGATTAGAGAGCGAGCCCTGATGTTTCAGCTACCTAACACCTTTTCCTAAGCGATTTATTTCTATATCACACCAAACTGTTCTCTTATGGCTTACGTAGATCTTTCTAATATCGCCATACACTGCATAAATAACGTGCAAAAGGATATTAACCTGCCATATCCTAAAAATAAGTCGCTAAGGAAGAGGAGTTAGGGAGCTTCCTTACCCGACTAGAATCCTGGACCAAGTGTGGCCGCTCATCATCATCATCATCATCACCATCATCAATACTCTTCACCCCTGCCCCTTCCCCCCTCATCCAGTCATTCCTTCTGAGTCCAGCCAGTCTCCCCCCCCCTCCCTCTCTCTCTCTCTCTCTCTCTCTCTCTCTCTCTCTCTCCTTTCCACACAACCAACCACTTACTCATTAACAATACCCAGTGTGCATGACAGCCCTAAAAATTTAATATGCGTTATACACCTGACACTTCCCCTCCCTCCCCTCACCCTCATTCATGGAAAATTTTAGGAAACGTGAATTTTTCTATATTCTGTGGAGGAAGGGCAGAGAAGTGGATGAGGGAGGAAAGAAGTGTGATGGAAGGAAGCGGGGGGTGTTGATAAGGAAGGAAAGAAGTGTGATGGAGGGAAGAGGGGGGTGTTGATAAGGGAGGAAAGAAGTGTGATGGAGGGAAACTATGAGTGTGGATGGGGGAGGAAAGAAGTGTGATGGAGGGAAACTGTGGGTGTTATGAGAGCGGAAAGACGTGTGAAAGAAGGAAGAGAGACAAGTGAAGGAGAGAAGAGAAAGACAGACACAATAGGAAAGAGTTTAGAGTATTTCCTACAGACACAAGAGGTTCAGAAACTTAACTTACTGGTAGTCTTCTGTTCTACCCACTTCCCTTTCCTCACACCAGTCTCTGTCACCCGTTTTCGTTTTCGTTTTCGTTTTTAAAGGCTCCAACATGCTTGCATGTGTCGGCCTTGGTCACCTAATGGCGGCTCTCCACGCTGCACGATCCATTGCAGCCTCCTTGTTCAGTCCCTTAACCCTGAGGTCACACTTAATGACCTCGTCCCATGTCTTTCTCGGTCTACCCCTCATAACCCCACCCCCAGTATTAACACCTCTCACCTTCCTCACCCATTTATCATCCCCCATCCTCTCCACATGTCCAAACCATCTCAATCTACCTCTCCTCATCACAACACCAATACACTCCAGTCCCATCCTACCTCTCAACTCTTCCATCGTAAACCCAGCCCCTCCAGGCCTTGGACGCAGGGACGCACTGCACATCCACCTAATCATTGTCATTTCTGTACGTCTGAGCCGGCGAATATCTTCCTTCACTGCCCAGGTCTCTGGCTAACCCTTGTCTTTTTCCCTTCTCTTCTCTTTGCACTTCCACTTCACCACATTTCCTCTTCTCCTCCCCCCCCTTCTCTCTCTATCTCTCCTCTTCCCTCTCCTCGTCTTCCCCTCTCTATCGACCTCTTTTTCTTTCATTCCCGTCATTCCAAAAATAACAAAGAACCGTGTTTCTTTCTCTCTCTCTCTCTTTCTCTCTCTCTCTCTCTCACACACACACACACACACACACACACACACACACACACACACACACACACACACACACACACACACACACACACACACACACACACACACACACACACACACACACACACACACACACACATACTTTTCCGGGTACACACTCCACACCACTCCCTACACGCTCTCCCTCTCCACACACTCCACTATTCAAACACTCTCTCTCCCTTCTCCCCCCCCCCGCTCTCTCTCTCTCTCTCCTTTCCACACAACCTTAGGAACTTCACCACGATGACGCTTCTCCATGTTATTTGTGTTACGGACGCCTTCCCGTGGTGGCACAGAAATGACTGGATGGCTCCTTTGCCCAGTTATGCAAACGCCCCTATCCCCCCTCCCTATCCCCTGAGAGGAGGATGGTGGATTGAAGAAAGAAAATTTCAACCTGTAATCAACCATGCCATGTCGTAGTGAATATAGCGTTATACAGTTAGCGAGAAACACCTAACAATGAAAAAAAAAAAGTATATCTCAAAAGTCCCAGGTAAAGAGAGCGATGGCAGCTTGTTCACAATACTCAATATATCTATCTATATACCTAGGCTGCTTCCCCCAAGGAAAGGGAGGTAGCCGAGACAGGACGACACACTCCCATTTCACTCATCCACTCAAATATATTCATTCGCATTTTAGCCCCAAGGGTAGAAGGGACAGATCCCCACCGCACCACACCGCACGAGGGTCAAAAGCGCAGTGCAATCAGTGACATCCGCAGCAGAGCCCGACAGCAGAGCTGGTTTACCCCTGCCACATCATAATGGACCCATCCCCGTACTCGCACCTGACCTGATCAGCTGATCAGACCAAATGCTGGAGAACGTCCCCTCAGGGCTGCGTCATCATTTATTCATTCACAAAATCTCTCCAATCATTCCTATCACGCCAGCCAATTTTCCTTGCTCAATAGACATCCCTCTCACATCCAACGCTCTCTTCACACTGTCCATCCATCCTATTTGTGGTCTTCCTCTCAGCCTTACACCTTTCACATCAGATCCAGTTATCTTTTCACCAATCCCTTATTATCCATTCTCTCCATATGCACAAACCATCGCAACACCCTCTGCTCAACTCTACCAGCCATCTCCCGAACAACTCCAGTTCTCCTTCGCACTTCATCATTTCTCACTCGATCCATACGCGTCACTCCACACATACTCCTCAGACACCTCATCTCCATTACATTCAAACTTTTCCTCTCTGCTACACCCATAATCAATGTATCAGCCCCACATAACGCAGTCGGTACCACAACACCCTCATACAGCCTTCTCTTTACATCCATTCTAAGCGAACGACATCTAAACACTTTTTTCATTCCTCCCAGCACCTTTCCTACTTCATTCATTCTAAACTTCACTTCTGCATCTATTCCATCCACAACAACATGTGACCCTAAATACTTAAAACACTCTACCTCCTCAAGCAACTCACCATTCAAAACTATATTCATCCCCCTACCATCTACCAACCTCGTACACTTCATCACTTTACTCTTATTCACATTTACTTTCAATTTCCTCCTTTCACACACCCTTCCAAACTCCTCTGCGAACTGTCTCAATCTCGCCTCTGAATCAGCCACCAATGCAGTATCATCCGCAAACAGCAGCTGCTTCAGATTCCACTCTCTACCATCAACATTCACCAGACTCAGACCTCCACCTAACATTCTCGCATTCACCTCCCTTATAACACCATCTATATAAATATTAAACAACCAAGGCGACATCACACATCCCTGCCGCAGCCCCACTCTCACGGGAAACCAATCACCCACAGTAATTCCCACTCTTATACACGCTCTACTATTTACATAAAAATTTTCACTCCTTTTAGCAACCTACCATCAAGTCCATACAATCCTAAAACAGTCCACAAAGCCTCCCTATCATCATCTATCATACTCTTTCTGTAAATCCATGAACGCCCAAAGCATATCCTTATCTTTCGCTAAATACTTTTCACACACCTGTCTCACAGCAAACACCTGATCCACGCATCCTCTCCCTCTCCTAAAGCCACACTGCTCATCACCAATCACTCCCTCTGTACCCTCTCTCTCTTTAACACTACCACCTCACCTACAACACTCAACAAACTTATACTCCTAAAGCTAGTACATTGATACTTATCACCCTCACCTTTAAACAACAGGACCACACAAGTACTTGCCAGTCAAATGGCACCATACCTCTCATAAAACACACACTCATCAATCTTACTAACTACTCAACAATAGTCGTTCCACCACCTTTCAGGCATTCCACAGCACTCTCATTCATACCTGTAGCTCACCCTACTTTCATCACCTTTACTGCCGCCTGCACTTCCTCCATCGTGATCAAAGAATCATTCAGTTCTCCCAACACATTTATCCCTTGCACCCTTCCATCTGCCACAATTACAGCCTCCCTTTCCTCTACAGTTTATAATCTTTCTAAATACTCTGCCCATCTCTTCCTTACTGCATCCATCTCAGTGAACATCCTTCCATCCTCTGCTTTTACTCACTCCTCCTTCCCAGACTCTCCCTTTCGCACCCTTTTCACCTCCTTCCAAAACATTTTCGTATTCTGTTGAAAACTCTCAGTCGACCGCCTACCCCACCTCTCATTTGCAGCCACTTTAAGATCACGCACAGCCCTTCTCACCCTATTCCTCTTTTCCTTATACCTCTCATATGACACTTCATCGTTCCTCTGCATCCACACTTCATATGTAAGTCTCTTCTCAGCCACAGCCATACTTACTTCCTCTCACCACCATTCACTTCCCTTTCTTACACCACCACCCACTCGTCTCACACCACACACCTACTCCGCATGCCCCACCACAGCACTCCAAAACAACTGCCATTCCTCCTCCACACTGCCATTCTCCTGGTCTTTCATTGTGTTCCACTCATCTTTCAGTTTCTTCAGACACTCTGTCATTTTCTCTCTTTTACTCAAGTTACTCACTTTCAAAACCTCCCTGCCACACCTAACCCTCCTAGCTCTCACCCATCTCTTACCTACTCTTAACTTTCCCTCCACCAGGTAGTGGTCAAACATACCTCCACCCTTCTCTCTCAAAACTCTCACATCCAACAATCTTCCTATTACATTCCTGGACACAACCACATAGTTCATCAATGCTCTATCAACCACCCTTCCACCCTCCTGTCTCAACCATGTATACTTATAAATATCTTTCTTCTCAAACAAGGTATTTCCAATCATCATCTCTCGCTCAACGCACATCCCTTTCATTCGTTCCCCATTTTCATTTCGTCCAGGCACACCATGCATACCAATTACATCTTCAACTGCTACATTTCCCACTCTAGCATTCAGATCTCCCATCATTACCACATTCACATTCGCTCCAAAACTCTGCAGACACTCATCAACATCATTCCAGAAGGACTCCCTCTCTTCCTCATCCCTTTCACTACCAGGCCCATATGCACTCACAAACACCCACAACTCACGTTCAAATTTTGCTTTCACCCACATCAGTCTCGATGACACCTTTCATTCAGTCACACACTGCTGCGGCTCACTAACAAGGCCACACCTCCTGCCCTACCTCTATCAACCCCTGACAATCTTCCTTTCATACTTCCAAATAGACTCACCTAAGAATAAAAAGTGATGGGGGATTGAGTTATTTCCGTACCCTGAAGCTCAGGTCTATGATTGTACTGTACGTGGATGTAGTACGATTGAGGCTACAAGAGAGAAGATTGGGAGAATGTTTGTGAGAAGAAAGTTGGATGTGTTAGCTTTGACTGACACAAAGATGAAAGAGAAATATATATATATATATATATATATATATATATATATATATATATATATATATATATATATATATATATATATATATATATGCTGAAATTTCATTTTACTCAGTTGTCTATCAATATATTTTATTTTTCAGCTTCCATACTGCATACACACAATTTAATTTCCATGCTTGATTTTATTCCGTGAAGCAACTCAGTAACCGTATTTAGTAAAGCTTCAGTGATAAAGTCAATGGATTGTTTATTTTAATCTTTGGCCATGGATGTTACAGCACAACATTTTTATTTCCACCGGCATAGTGTATCAGACTGCCATGCCATCTGTGTGTATGTTGTGGAACCACGCTAACTGGTTGTGACTGATATCTGCTTTAACTTCCTCACAGTTACTTCGTAACTTCGTGTTAACTGCTATATTATAACTGCTTCACTATAACTGCTTTCCTAAAGATGAGACTCGTAAGATTCGCTCCCATAACAACTGCTTCATAACACCTTCTTGAAATTAACTGCTTCATCACAACTACTTCATTAACTACAAGGCTCCTATGAGTCACTCTCAAATGAATTAAATCGCCTAGCATCAGATGGAATGGAACACTGCTTCAAAACAACGGCTTCAAAACAACTGTTTCAATTGCTTCACAACTGCTTCAAGACAAGTGCTCCAGAACAACTGCTCGCTGTTTCATAAGTTCTCTATATCTTTTTCTCTGAGTTGTCATATTTAGTAATAATATGCCTGAACTACCAATATATACCGTATTTTTCTTATAGTGAAAGTTAGGTTTAAAGGGAAGGTGATGATGATGATGATGATGATGATGATGATGATGATGAGGAGGAGGAGGAGGAGGAGCAGAAGAGGAGGACAAGAAGGACGAGGAGGAGGAGCAGAGTGACGAGGAGGAGGAGCAGTAGGACGAGTAGGACGAGGAGGAGGAGGAGGATGACGTATAGAGCTTCACTAAAGTACACGACT
>NC_137028.1:32348555-32381055 GCF_032717465.1 Coenobita brevimanus | reverse complement strand
AAGCAGGGGTGAGGCAGGGTGAAGCAGGAAGAGAGAGGTTAGGCAGGGTAAGAGAAGTGAGGCAGGGTGTTGCATGGAAGAGAGAGGTTAGGCAGGGTAAGAGAAGTGAGGCGGGTGAGGCAGCGAAGAGAGAGGTGAGGCAGGGTGAGAAGAGGGTGTAAGCTGAATGAGATGAGGTAGGGTGAGGCAGGAGTGAAGCAAGGTGAGAGGAGTGAGGCAGGCTGAACTGGAGAGAGTCAGGATGAGGCAGAGTGAGACAGGGAAAGTCAGGATGAGGCAGAGTGAGACAGGGAGAGGCAGGGTGAGGCAGGGGTAAGGCAGGATGAGGCAGAATGAGACAGGGTGAGGCAGGGGTAAGGCAGACCTAAATCACAGCCAATCACAAATAACGCTTGTAATCAATTCACTTCTCTGTAATTTGTAAACAGATTAAAGTCCTTTGTTATATCTCCATTAATTTGCATAATATTAATTGCAATACGAAAATGGTAACTGAAGTCTACCTCTCAGATGAAATATGTTCCGTGGATGGCCTGACGGTATGCTTGTGGGGAGATCATCATCATCATCATCATCTTCATCATCATCATCATCATCATCGGCACTGTCACCTATATCATCATCATCATTATTGTCGGCCCTGTTAACTTTATCATCATCATCATCATCATCTCACATTACAAACTTTCTCTTTCTCTCTCCCTCTCTCTCTCTCTCTTTCTCTGTACCCCAGTATTATCGTCATCACCATCATCATCATCTCACATTACAAACTCTCTCTCTCTCTCTCTCTCTCTCTCTCTCTCTCTCACATTAAACCCGAATCTCATCCCCACACTCTCCAAAACTGCCACCATAAAAATCTATTAAAAAAAAAAAAAGTTATTATAGATCTAAGTGAAGCGTAATGAGATCCCAAACGATAATGAGACGAGTACAGCCTGGCACAAAGTTACGCCTGCTTCTTCACTACGCCTACTTCACACTTGAGTATGTGAGTTACTTTCCTCACACTTAAGGTATATCAGTTACTTTCCTCACAGTTATGGCATGTCAGTTACTTTCCTCACACTTAGGGTATGTCAGTTACTTTTCTCACACTTAACGATATATCAGTTTCTTGCCTCACACTTAGGATACGCCTGTTACTTTCCTGACACTTAAGGCACATTAGTTACTTTCCTCCCTGACGCATCGTATCAGAGAGAATCACCCCAAGCCTCCCTCAGCTAAGTGGTCATAGCAAAAACGTTAAAGTGAGAAGAAGAGGTGAGATAATGTGCGAATTTGGATGGTAATGGAGAGAGATTTATTTGTATGGTATTTTGCTGTTACTTTTCCTCTTGGTGCTGGTGAGAGGCGCCTTCAAGTGGTGGCACTGATGAAGCTGTGCTGCTCACCTGTCAGGTTATACAAACGTCCCTCGAGTACTTCCCTATCCCCGCTAAGGAGGATGGGAGACTGGGGAGAAGGGCAACTTAGGCCTGCAGTCCACCAGGTCCACGTCTCAAATGAACCTATGACTAGAAGAAGAAAAAAAAAGAAGAAAAAGAAGAAGAAGAAGAAGAAGAAGAAGAAAAAGAAGAAGAAGATGATGATGATGATGATGATGATGATGATGATGATGAAGAACACGAAGATGAATAATAATAATAATAATAATAATAATAATAATAATAATAATAATGATAATAATAATAATAATAATAATAATAATAATAATAATATGATGATGATGATGATGATGGTGATGATGATGATGATGATGAAGAAGAAGAAGAAGAAGAAGAAGAAGAAGAAGAAGAAGAAGATGATGATGATGATGATGATGATGATGATGATGATGATGATGATGGTGATGATGATGATGATGATGATGATGAAGAAGAAGAAGAAGAAGATGAAGAATATGAAGAAGAATAACAACAACAACAACAACAACAACTACTACTACTACTATAGTAAGTATAATATTTACTGTTTACGGGTTTTTCGTGCTGTAAATATGTCTGCATGTTCGGCGTATTTAATTTTACCTGTCAGATTCCTTAACTATGCAGTAACAATAAAGATATCAGGCCTATACTGACGTGAGGAATTAATGGAGAATATTTCAAAATCTTTCAACTATTTCAGAGCGTAGAGGCGGAAAAAGTAAAGTTGGTTATTGGATCGCGTGTAAGGCAATATAATGAACGTCGATGATGAGGAACATTTTTGGTTTCGTTACTGTGTTTTTTTATTTCCATTAGCCTGACCTCGCGACATTTCTGTGAGAATTTTTTGGCCGCTCTCCTTCCTCCATTTTCTAACTCAGTTCCGGGTTTGTGAACTTTTGCCCTGATGCGTTCGTGGATGGAGAGAAAAATTCTGTTTGAAATTTGACCAGTTCCATTAGATGATTTTTTATTTTTGTATTATTATTATTTTTTAATCTTTTACACCCACCCACTCGCATGACACACTCTGTTATGATTCATTCTCAGTATTGGAGTTGTTCCCACCATGAGAGTGTTAAATGATGGCAGCATTAACACTCAAGCTCCTGTGACTCACCTTCATCATAAAGAGAGAGAGAGAGAGAGAGAGAGAGAGAGAGAGAGAGAGAGAGAGAGAGAGAGAGAGAGAGAGAGAGAGAGGTGGAAATTATCTTCTTGTTTTCTTCAATAGCCTTTCTGTAAGTCTTGGTGGAGGGGGAGAAGGAGAAGAGGGGGGGGAGGAGGATAGGAGGAATGTGAGGGGAGAATGGAGGAAGGAAGGAAGGTACGGGAGGGAAAGAAAGGGAGTGAAGGAAGTAAGCTAAAAGAGATATATGCCTGTTGACTCACTCCCAATTATATAATAAAAAAAGGAGAGACTGGAATATTTTGAAAGGCAACTCAAATATAGTAAGTACATGTCTATATATATTTAGTTTTCACAATAAGTTACTTTTTAAATAAGTTGTTTTTGTTACTATGTCAAAAGAAGAAAACAAGATAACAATATATGAGGAGGGGAGGCTCTCCGTCCTCTACATCCCTTGTGATGGAAGAAAATCAGTGACGTGGAGGTAAATAATGAGAGGGAGGGAGGGAGGGAGGGAGAGGAGGACTGGGATGGGGGGAAAGGCAGGATCGTGGATAGATGTAGTGACCCGAGTTTCCTGAGGGAATAATACAGGAACTAGAGGGGCACTCAGTGGAGCGCATCTCTCCGACAAGGGCAACGTAATTCCAAACCACTCTTCATAATGGGTTAGATTTTCTCGTCACTGATTAGGGTTTCGCAAAAAGTGTTTTCTAGATCCAGAAACTGTAATGCGATCCGGATCCGTCCCAAAAGTTAGTCGATTGTTCCCTGGGACATGGGCTATCTTCCCACCAAATTTGGTCCAAATCTCTCTCTTAGTTTTTGAGTAATCCTGTTAACAGACAAACTAACAAACAAATAAACAAGCAGGAGTGAAAACATACTCTCCTGGGCTTCTAACCTGACCAAAACACACTACAACACTCTACAGACCATACAGAACAAGGCCCTAAAAATAATCATAGGCCGCACAGCTACTACACCTACAGACCACCTACGTCAAGAAACCAAAGTCCTCAAAGTCAAGGATCACCTAGACATGAGAGGCACCCATTTTCTTGCTGCAGCCTCCACAAACCCACAACATCCACTACAGTACATGGCAACACATCCACCCACACCAAGGAACATCAAAACAACACCCAACACACGATACCATACACAAATACTGTCATCTCTCCCCCCTCCCCCACCTCAGACCAGCTTCCAGAAGCATATCCACACTCAGATCACTCGCCGCTCCATTCAGTCACTTAAAGACAACACACAGCTGCATGCACGGCCTCCTGATATCCACCCTTCTGAATCCTATCTTCCTCGTGAGGACAGGGTCCACCTGGCCAGGCTGAGATGTGGGCACCATCCAGCCCTCTTAAGCTACCAGAAGAGGCTGGATGACTCCGTCGCTGATGCCTGTCCAGGATGCAACACAACACCCCATACTATTAAGCACATTACAGAAGACTGCATTGCACACCATCACCTATGCCAACAACACAACATACACTCTTTGAGAGCTCTGTGGGAAAGCCCGGTCTCGGCCATGGCCTTCCTAAGGGACTCGGGGCTGTTCAGCCAGACTGCCTAGGGAACAACTACTACTACTACATACTCTCCTTGTCGGAGTCACGGGGTTCGTTAGGGGTTGAACTGGGTGTGGTAGGGAAGAGTAGGGGAGGGGGGTCAGTGAGGGGTTGGAGTGGGTGTGGTAGGGAATGGTAGGGTATGGGGGTTTGTTAGGGGTAGGGGTGAGTGTATTAGGGAAGGGGGTTAGTGAGCAGTAGGGGTGGGTGTGGTAGGGAAAGGTAGGGTAGGGGGGTTGGTGAAGGGTAGGAGTGGGTGTGGTACGGATGGGCTGGGTAGTAAGTTGATGGAGGAAGTGGTGGGGGTAAGGACGGTCAGGTGGAGAGGGTATGGTGTGGTGGTGGAGGGGGGGTTACAGCCCTAGGGTTGCAGCTTTTTTAAGGAAAGCTGTCTAATTTCCTTCACTAATCTTCAAGCCACACTTCTCCACTTCACGAATCATTGTTCATTATGGATTGTTACCTCCCAAGATAGTGTATGTGAGTGAGGTGGAGGAGGGGGAGAGGAAGGGAGAGGCCAAGGACGAGATGGAGGGATGGAATGGAGAGGTAAATGAGAGAGAGGAGGGGGGTGAGCTGGAAGCAGGGCAGTGAAATGACTGGGGACAGAACGACAAGGAGACGATTTGTTTGTAGCCACCCCTTACGGGATTAAGGTGTCTGGCGATTGATAGATAGACAGACCTCCCAAGATGACACAAGTTACAGTAAGACACAGGTATCACTCGTAATGTGGGTCAGAGTTCGAATTTTATAGCACAAGACAGATGAGCGACAGTGACTCGTTACTGCCCGTCTACACTGTCGCTCTACAGTATTACCACAACAACACTGACACCCCCCGCTCCCCCGTCTCTCCCCCCCCTCAGATTCTCTCTCGTGTTAAGAAAATTCTCTAATTCTTCTTTCACACCAGTTAATTTCCGCATGTGGCGCATTTACATTCACTTGTATATCATTTAAGCAAAATAAGTCGATATTAAAATGATAAAAATATAAGACAAGGGAACTGAAAGGTGTAACAGAGAACACTCACGAGCATATGATCCGTGATGTCTATCTATCTATCTATTTCCAGACGCCTCAATCCCGTAAGGGGTGGCCACAACAATTCGGCTCCATGTCGTTCTAACAATTCGGCTCCATGTCCCTCTGTCCCCCGCCATGTCAATGTCTTGCTCTCAGCTCACACACCCCTCTATCACACTCCCCCGTGATATCACTAACCGCAATCTTTATGTCTCCTATACTACCATTTTATATTTATGAAGACAGGCTTTAAAATGATGATGATTAGCAGGCTTTTACTCACAGATGACCTAGGAATGATACTGCAACTGCATGGTGAAAGCTTACATTACGCACAAAGGCAGGCAGCTAAGAAATCAATACGTAATTATAAAAGATCTATATACACACTTCCACCTCACACGAACTGATTAAACAAGACCTTTAAAAATTCACGCATAGTCATTAATAAACTCATTAACTCACCGGAAGGGCAAAAACTGAATATGACATATTTTAAAGACCTAATATTTCCATCGAAGTCTTTGGTAGTTCCCAGAGAGAGATGACTCACGGCGTATGTGGTGTATGTCGTTCAGCTCCCGGTCAGGCGAAGGACCGAACCTCTTCTCTCGACTCCTGAGCTAAACTGCTTCCACCGGGGCATCCATAGCGCGTCGGATCTCCCGGAACTCTAGACTGAGGGTTGCATTTAGTTGTGCTCAGACTTAAAATGACAACACGAAACGAATTTTCCGCTTTTGTTTTACACTAACATCAAGAAAAACGAAAATCATATTACTTCGATGTGTAATTTGCTTACCATTAATCAACACCAGGTCAAAAACTGCATTTTTAAATGCTAAACTTTCCCGTTTTTGAACGAACCTCGGTGATCATGCAGTTCTCGGGCCGTAAACCCAGAGGCACGCAGGACTGGAGAGCTCGATCATTGGCGTTTTCGATGAGTTTAGTGCGATTTCTTTGAACCTCGTCTGGACCTGATGCGCTACCAGCTAGAGCGTGAGCTGGAAAGTTACTGGAACCAGAGTGTGCTGATGGACTGGGTGTGTTTGTTTACGTGCGTGCCGCTCTGGTGTTCGCGTGTCTTACAGCTCTGTTTGGCCTCCTCAAGTCTATGGATCGTGATGTGTTTGCATGGGAGGGTGAGTAGAAGTGTTTAAGGAGTGCAGGGTGTCGTTGCCTCAGCTCTGTTTTGGAATCTGGTGTGGTATTATGATGATGCGTCCTCACCTGTCTTACAGCCCGATGTGACGCTGTGGCTGCCGGGAAGGGAGAGTACGAGTGTCTTGTAATTTCAGAGGGACTTTAAACAGCTGTGTTTTGTAATAATGAGGTATTTTAGTGATTTTTTCATCATGCCCTCGTCATCTTACTTCGTATATATTCTTGTTTATTTCGATGGTTTTGTTAAGGATAGACTATACTGGTGTAATTTTTTCTCACCTATCTATTTATCTATCTATTGCCAGTCGCGATAATCCCGTACGGGGTGGCCATTTGACTTTGAGTTATTTGTTTTACAGGGAGGGGCACTAACCCTCCACCAGCCAACTCGTTGACACGTAGGGAATACGTATGGTTTGGTTATATGGTTACCACCCAGCGCTGTAAATGGTTTCTTGGCTTACAGGAACCATTTGGCTTGTCACTCAATGTAAAGCCACCTGTAAAGAAAAGAAAAAACAATAAGAAGTGACAGAAAAGATGGGAGAAATAGGAAGAGAGGAGGGCAGGCACTGAAAAAGTATGATAAAGGTTAAGAAAGAAGTAGGCAGCACTGCATTAAGTGAGTGGATGATGGTCGCCACCACCTACCACTACAAGTTGTTTTTCGGATGGAAGAGTTAGGGCAAGCATGGATGGCGACTTTTCCTATAAGGCTCGTGTAGGGATGTAAGGAAGGGATGAGGGGATCAGTGGTGTCTGGCTATACTGCAAGTGAGGAAGGAGGGTGGGGAGAGGAGCAGGGAAGGGAGAGGAGGAAGACATGAGGAGTACCGTGGGTAGGGTGAGGAGGAAGCTGTGTGGTGGTTTGGAGAGTAGGGGAGGGCAGGAGGGGGAGGAGGGGACGGTGGAGGGGCATGGGAGAGGGTTAGAGGACAGAGGATACGAAAACTCTTAAACTGGATCCTATCTCTCTCTCTCTAGTTTGGAAAAGTCTTCAAAGTTAAACAAAATCATCTGGAGGTAGGAAGAATTTATAGAAAGATATAGACTGATATAGATAAATAGGTAGACAGGCATGTGGATAGGTAAATAGATAGACAGGCAGGTAGATAGATAGGTAGATAGATAGACAGATAGATGGATAGTGAGCTGGGGATGTAATCTTGGACAAAATGGAGATGGGCGAGGGAGCCACTGTGAGAAATGAACGGATTAGACTAAGAGAAGTGAGGGGTGTGTGTAAAAAGTGGTAGGTGAGTGAGAGTGAGACAGGGAAGTGATGAGGCAGTGAATGAATGTGAGTGAATGTGATTTAACCAAACAGGAGAAAATGATGACACTGAGTACGAGGCTTTGTGAGTGCTTGAGGCTTGTGTGTGTGTGTGTGTGTGTGTGTGTGTGTGTGTGTGTGTGTGTGTGTGTGTGTGTGTGTGTGTGTGTGTGTGTGTGTGTGTGTGTGTGTGTGTGTGTGTGTGTGTAATTTAGTGGATGCTCAAAGACTTATCGCCTATTTGTTACCGTGACGTGGTTATCTATGCTTCTCACACAGCGCCGCGCCGGTGCAATAGAATCATTCCTCTCAGTCATGACCATAAATTACGCCTGGGAATGTGTGGGTGAAGGTGTAGCTAAATTTATAGATTATTGAAGCCTTTATCCGACGCTCTTTACAGCCCGGTGGTACAGTGGTTGGAATGCACCGGTCGGAGTGACGGCCTTGCGCAGGTTCGATTCTGCAAGAAGTGACTGTTTTTTTTTTTCGATCCTGCAGTGCCACCAAAATAGCAGGCTGATCATCTACCCTTCCTTGGTTTGGTCTACAGTAGCCTAGCCTCGGGACCCTACTCCTTGAATGGGGTAATATAGGTATACCGGAAACAGCTGGTGACCAGAATGAAAGTGCTTGAATGAGGTGACTGGGGGAGAGGGAGAGGGAGGCCGAGAATGAGGTGGAGAGTTAGCATGCGAAAGTAGTTAAGGAGGGAGAATGAAGTGCTTGAGTGAGGTGAATGGGGAGGGGGGCGGAGACGGAGACCAAGAATGTGGTGGAGAGATAGGGTGTGAGAGTATGTAGGGAGGTGGGGAAGAGGGGTCATTACTGAACAGGGGTAAAATTCTCAATAAATACTTACGACTGATTCGCTGTCGTAACTTAGATCTACTTTTTCCAGGAAGAACTAATTGTGGGGAGTCTTTGCACTCTCAATTCCCCTTGCAACTAAGATTTTTTTTGATAGGAAGAACAGGAGGTATGGGAAGACTTTAAACCCCCCTTTTATTGTCCTTACTCCAAATCAAATAATAGGACCAGGGATGGATGATGAGGTTCTAGGTGAAGCAGGTTGCAGAAGATCAACGTGTCAGGGTCGTACACGCACAGATTATGATGTTTGTGTTAGTGTGTGGACTGTCCTTTATCACACTTGGACCCGTAATCTCGTCCAGTTAGGAATATTTTTAGCACTTCCTCCCCAAGGCCGTGTTACCTCCTTGAATAATCGCAGTCTTAATGCAAACACACCTGCCATATCCACACAGCTCATGATGCTTCTGGTATGCGACAGCCATAACTATTTCTTTTGCTTATTGTTCATTATTCCCTTGTTTGTTAGGTAGGTTTATACATACATAGATACATATAGATAGATAGACTGATTGATAGATAGGTAGGTAGATAGATAGATAGACAGACAGATATATACATGCATACATACCCTGCGTAATTAATACAAAAGAGGAACCACACCATGTGCAGAGATAAGTTAGTGAGGAAGAGGTATACGCAGCAGCCCCATAACCTCATGATACCACGGTCCTTGAATGACTGGAGGTTGTCGATAGCAATGCCTGGCCGGATAGCAGTGCCTGGTGTCTGTAAATCATCGTAATCCTTGAGTTTGCACGCTTCGTAACTCACTGGCGTTGTAAGGAGGCAGTTCCCATTCATCTCTCTTAAACCCGCTTGGTGTGTGACTCATTCCAGCGCCGCCTTGTGTATGTTTATTTCACGTCTTGGCTGTAAGGGTCGTCTTTTGACTAGCTCTGGAGGTTACATGACACCATTTCCTTAGGTATTCATTCAGCACTACACACCTCGGTATCCTCTTGTTTGCTACTGATGCAAACTATTTCGAGATTAAACTACTTCGAGAATGTTAAGGTGCAGGATGCAAAATAAATCGCCAAGAAAGAGGTGCATCGAAGCCTCCTGTGCCACCAATAATAGTTCTAAGATACACAGGCGCAGTATCGTCAGCACCACACAGTGTCAGTATCACCATAGCCCTTACCTGTGATGACTTAGCTGGCTGGCCGACACCTCATCCTTGGTGATTTTGTAGGCTTTTTACACCTAATTATTTACTTGTAGGTTCTATATCTATCTATCTATCTATCTATCTATGTATCTAACAATATATTCTTTGGAAAAATTTATGAACAACAAAAACTAAGACATGGAGGAACGCTCACAGAATGCAACTTTCACGCACTACAAATAGTCTCAAGGGCAAACATTGTCTTGATCTCTGGCTGACTGTTCCCAAAATTGAAATACTTGAAGTTTGCCCAATCCTCAGCCCTTCCACCAAGTTTGGTTCAGATCAAATCAGGAAAGTTTGAGGGATACTGATGGATGGATAGACAGATACGGTAGATAGATAAAGAGAGAGAGAGAGAGAGAGAGAGAGAGAGAGAGAGAGAGAGAGAGAGAGAGAGAGAGAGAGAGAGAGAGAGAGAGAGAGAGAGAGAGAGAGAGAGAGAGAGAGAGGAATGTGGTAATGAGTCTGTGTGATGGAGGAAGGCAGTAACAGAGGCGCGTGACTTCAATTATAATCCACCTTCTAAATCATTCCTAATCCACGTTTATTCCTCTCTTTTAAGCTTTCTTTCTCTCTTTCATTTTCTTCCCTACCTCGCCTCTCTGCCCTTCTTTAGCATTCCCCGCTTCTCTGTTTTCATGTCTACTGTATTCTTATTTCCTTCCTTGTCTTTTTCTATTTCATTTTTCTTCTTTATCACACTTCTGTTTTCTTCTATAAACTTTCTACTCCCCAGTCCTCTACACTTCCCTTGGTTTCTTTCTATGGTCTTCCTTCAATTCTTTCTTCTCTATTCCATCATTTCATCTCTGTTTAGTCTTCTTTTCTTCCCCATCCTTCTTCTCTCTTCCACCTTTCATCTTAATCTCCTTCTCCATTTTCTTTCCACTTATTTCGCCTCCCTCCTCCACTGTTCGTCTGTCCCGTGGTTCATATTTCCATCCCACTCTGTTGTCTTTTTCCTGTCTTTAATGTCTTTCCCCAATTTCTTCTCCCAAGCCACCTTTCTTACTGAATTATTTTTCTTACTTACCTTTTCCTTTCTCTAATCTTACTTCCATCATCTGCTTTTCATCTCTTTCTCATTTTTCTTTCTTATTAAATCTTTTTTTCTCTTTTCTCAGCCTTCTCTCGCTCTTACTCCTCTCATTGTTCCTCCTTCTCATTCGTCTGCTTCTCAGGGTTCCTTCCTTTTATCATCGTATATTATTCTCTCTCTCTCTCTCTCTCTCTCTCTCTCTCTCTCTCTCTCCATCTTCTTTGCATCCTCTCGCCTCCACAATAGTCTTTTATGTCAAAGCTCTCGTTTTTAAGTCTATTTCGCATTCCTCTCTGTTCTGTCTTTGTGTTCATCTCTTTTGCTTTCTCTCTCGTGCACAAAAATCCTTGCTTCTTACCTTGCTGCTTTTCTCCAAACCCTTTTCACCGTTTCTCCTTGTCAGCATCTTGTTCTTCAGTCCCCCCCTCCTCTCGCTCTCTCTCTCCCTCTCTCTCTCATTCTTCTTTCATTTTCAGACTCACCTTCTTCCTTTTACCTCTGCCACCTTCCCTCCATCCCTACCACCTTCCCTCCACCCCTGCCACCTTCCCTCCATCCCTACCACCTTCCCTCCATCCCTGCCACCTTCCCTCCACCCCTGTCACCTTTCCTCCACCCCTGCCACCTTCCCTCCACCCCTGCCACCTACCCTCCCTCTCACCTCCCTTCCTCCCCCCCCCAGTAACCTAGTCTTGGCCGCCTTCCTACGTGACTTGCTCTCTCTCTCTCTCTCTCTCTCTCTCTCTCATCTTGCCCGTCCACCGACTTGTAAGATTAAAGCAAGGTCACATGCGAGGGAGATACACTTTTTCTCACTTACATTTTTAGGTCTCTAGTTTTTCCTTTCGTCCTCTCCTTCCATTTTATTGCCTTCTGATTTTGTTGCTTCTTTTTTTTTGCACACACACACACACACACACACACACACACACACACACACACACACACACACACACACACACACACACACACACACACACACACACACACACACACACACACACACACACACACACACACACACACACACACACACACACACACACACACACACACACACACACACACACACACACACACACACACACACACACACACACACACACACACACACACACACACACACACACACACACACACACACACACACACACACACACACACACACACACACACACACACACACACACACACACACACACACACACACACACACACACACACACACACACACACACACACACACACACACACACACACACACACACACACACACACACACACACACACACACACACACACACACACACACACACACACACACACACACACACACACACACACACACACACACACACACACACACACACACACACACACACACACACACACACACACACACACACACACACACACACACACACACACACACACACACACACACACACACACACACACACACACACACACACACACACACACACACACACACACACACTCACACACACACACACACACACACACACACACACACACACACACACACACACACACACACACACACACACACACACACACACACACACACACACACACACACACACACACACACACACACACATGACGATAGAGGGTGAAAAGAGGAGTGAAGGTTTTGCTGGTTATTGCTGTAAGGAGAGAAATCACACACACACACACACACACACACACACACACACACACACACACACACACACACACACACACACACACACACACACACGCACAACAATATATCAGTCTGGTAAGCTGGTGGCACCTACCCACACAAACACATACATCATGCTAATGTACAGTAACATTCTCTCTCTCTCTCTCTCTCTCTCTCTCTCTCTTCCCTCAGGGTGTGTTCTCAGCACACACACTCTGGAACCAACTTTATTCCGGTGTGGTGGAGTCTGGGAGTTGGTGTGGGGGGGGAGGAGACACTAAGGTTGGTGGGAAGGAGAGGGGGAGGTGGGTGGGAAAGTGGAGTGGGGGATGTGATTGCCTGAGTGGTGTGTGTGTGTGTGTGTGTGTGTGTGTGTGTGTGTGTGTGTGTGTGTACATCGGAGCTGGGGTGGGTAAATTGGTAGAGAATTCATTTAGCGATGCGTGTACCCCGAGTGTAGAGTGGAACCCCAGCCGTGACGTATTGTGAGTGCTGGTCGTATGGACTTTTTGATGTAAAAAAAAAAAGAAAAAAAAAATTGGTTTTACGCCTGGTTTCCCCGAAGAGCTAAGGCGTTGCCCCTGGGTAGAGGACTTTGGACTGGAGCGTGTAGCATTTTATGACCGGATGCCCTTCCTGACGCCTACCAATGACCCTTGGGTGGATTCGATCTGATGTCTGTATATGTTTCCACACTGTTGGTTCTTCAGATAGTGGTTTCGAACCCCAGTGCTCACAGACACAGCCATGGCAACTGCTCGACTTTCACGTACATTATTTTTCATAGACACCCCTCTGCGTTCGTACCTAGCCAGTATGGGGATGGGTTACTTGTAGCAATCACATTCCCCCCGAGGAAAAGGTCTGGTTTTGAAGTGGTTCTAATCTGGACTGATACAGATCCAGGCAGATTAAAGTGTGTACATAATAGCGGCCTGCCTCTACACACCATACTTGGCTGAATAACTCAACACAGTAAATGATCCGCCTAGACAAGAGACACAGTCATTGTACTGTCACTGCAAGAACGGCCCACCCCACACACTGCTACACGCTCTTATGTTGTTTTGGAAGACTTATCAGAGGAGGGGTGAGAAATGTATTTAGGAATATGTTGTGCTGGAAGGGCAGTTGTGGCATGAGAGTCTGTATCATCATGTCAAGGAAAGAGCATTTAAAAGGTGCAGGGATGTGAGGACACGTACAGTACAAGGCAGGGCATTATATCCATTTAAATGTCTACTCACTTAAATTTCCATCTACCTAAATGATCGTCCATTTAAATGTCTACCTGCATAAATGCCACCCACTTTAATATCCATCCATTTAATTTTTCATTCACTTAAATGTTCACTCACCTAAATGTCCACCAGTTTAAATGTCCACCCACTTAAATGTTCACTAACCCAGATGCCCACAAATTTAAATGTCCAACCACTTAAATGACCACCCACTTAAATGTCCATCCATTTCAATTCCCAGCCACCTAAAAGTCCACCGTGTCCACCCTCTTAAATGTCCACCCACGGCTGGATCAAAGCCAAACCTACTTTGCTGGCAAACAAACAGGCTGTCACCCGACTGTTGTAAGCTGGTGCTGAGGTGGAAGATGGATAAGAACCAAGCGATGAGAGTGAGTAGTGAACTGGTGAGTGGAAGAGCTGGCAGGACTGGCTGGTGTGATGGATTTGCTTATGCTCCGTTTACTTAAACTGGGCGTAAGATTGCCGCCTCACCGCCTTGAATGCTAAGCTATGCCAAAGGATTAGCACTAGAATACAGCGTTAGCCACGAAGAAGTGCTGTGGAAAGAATGTAGAGCCGAATTACTGTATTTTCCTTGTATTTCACTGAGCTACAGGAAGTAGGTTGCAAAAGGACGAAAATCTCCATCAGGTTTGATGATTGAACTCTAGTGAGCTGCACTGCGGTTTTCTGGCAGTTTTTGTCAGGCAACTCAGTCTTGACGGGAACATTTTCTGGGTGACTTTTCTTGTGCCTGCCACGGCCAAGGCTCGTGTGGTAAGAGAATGTCAAAGTAGGCGAGTTAGAAAAAATTGCTTTAACCCGTTCAATCCGATGGCGTCTTTTTCTTTTTGTTCCTCTTGTCTCAGGATTTTTAAATTCACATCAGAAGATTATTCGAGCTGGACTGTTTAGATACAGCCTTTTATAACCCCCTCAGATTCAAGTGCTTTCCAGAGTTGAGCAAAATCGTCTGGTTACAGCAAGAATATATTACACATGACGTTCTTGGGCTGAAAGGGTTAAAAATAACTCAAATGACACCATCTTAGGAGGAAGTCTGCAGGGGATATAAATTACCCTTTCCTTCACCTTCCCTCACAGACCCAGACGAAGGAATTATAAGGCCATTAGGGTCACAAAGCAGTCACTTCACACGGCTCATATAATTGCCTGGCGTGCCGGAATGAGGATATTAAAAACACATTAGTCTTGGTCCACTGTAGCGTGGTGGATGGGGGCAGCACACCGGCAGATGGCAGCACACACCACACCACATCCGGCTCTGAATTTATCTATCACCCTAACCAGTGGTGTTGGAGAGTGACGCCTTCACGTGCTGGCACTGATATGACCGGGTGGTGAATCTGCCCGGTCATACAAGCGTCCCTCAATCCCCTCCCTATCCCCCGAAGGAGGTAGTGGCCAGGGGGAGTAGGGCAACCTTGGCCTGCAGTCCACCGGGTTCACATTCAGATGAGGCTGGGACTGCAACTACGAATTACTGTTGTTGCCGACTTTTTTTTTTATTTACCTATTTTATCGGTTCAAATTTCAGAGTCGTTTGGTAATGAAGTTTATGATAATCTGATGAATAAAGGCAAACCTATTTACAATTATTCTCATGCAGAATATAAGCTTAGGAGAGGCTTTGAATACTGCTGCTAGGTGCTGAGGGTCTATCATTAACCCCTCCATCCCGTGTCGTATTGTTACTTGTTGCTATTACTACGTGACGATTTCATTTAGTCAATGCCACTTCGCTGGCGGCAAGGCTGTGACATCTATGGCTGTAGTTTTTTTTATTTCTTGGCCTAAACTGTTACCTTTCCATCGTGAATGCTCAGCTGTAACAAAAGATTAGAGCAAGAATACGATACTGGTCACAAAGAAATGGTATGGACTGTAGATCCGTGGCACTGTCTTATGGCACTGAGCGACGAGAAGTAGGCTGCAAAAAGATGAAAATCTGGGTTAGGCTGAGGTGAAAGAACTACAGCTTGACATCAGAAGTGTTTGCCATTACCTGGGCAGCAGAGACTGGCGCCTTGGGTTCGAATACATTAGGCAGTGGCGCAAGGCAGGTGGAATGAGGTAGGCAAGGCACGGCAAGGCAAATGATTAGATGAGGTGAGGCAGGTTGGGTCAGATAGGCGGGGTGTGGAAGGTGGGGTCAGGCAGACGTGCTGAGAGGGAGGTAATTGGGCGAGGCAGGTGTGGCGAAGCAAGTAACGGGGTGAGGCAAGTGTGTTGAGGTAGGTGGGTGAGACAAGTAGGGTGAATCAGGTTGGATGAGGAGGCGTAGGCAAGTGGGGTGAAGCAGGTGGGGTATGGCAGGTAGATGGGGGCCGGTGGGGTGACGCAGGTAGAGGGATGTAGATAGGATGAGGTGAATAGATGGAGGCAAGTGGAGTGAGGCAGATAGAGGGAGACAAGTGTGGTGAGGCAGGTGGGTGAGACAGGTGTGGTGAGGCAGGTGGGGTGATGTGGATGGGGTGAGGCATGCGAGGTGAGGCAGACAGAGGGAGGGAGGCTGCCAACTATCAGCATTAATCACCGCCAACATGTCATCATTTTTGAGGATCTAGGTCAGCAGGTAGGGGGGGGGGACAGGTCGTGTCCGGTCACCTGGCTGGGTAGGTCAAGGTCGTGTTAGTTACTTTTTATATTGTATCCCCAGACAGACGATTTTATGAAGCTTGAATTCTCGTACCTACTACGGACGATTTTTTATTTATTACTGTATAATTATTCCTTTTTTAGCTTAGAGGATACGCTTGGTAGAGAAGAGGCAGTAGCATCAGCAGTCCCAGTCCATCTCAAATGTGTACCCGGTGGACTGCAAGCTGAAACTGTCCACGTAAGGCAGATACCATCCCCATTTTGGGGGATACGGAGGGAAATGAGGGACGGGTTCTAGCATTCATCTCATGTTACAAATCAACATATCACGATGGGACGACAGCACCTTTTAGCCAAGTTAAAGTGAGCGGAGTATTGCTCTGCCCACTTGTTTCGCCTCAGCATTAAAAAACCACTCATTGATTTTTCAGGCATTGTTAAAATGAGTAGAGTAGCGTTAATATCTGGTTACAACTAAACATTCAGATTTGACAGATGTCAATTTTACGCCAAGTTAAAGTGAACAGAGTATCTAAAGGTAAGGAAAACTATCTATTATAAAGCAGGTGACGCCCCGAACCAACTTATTCGCCTGGAAACTTGTGACTTAAGTTTTAATGAAGGAAAACCGGGGATTATTAGCAGTTTATAATAAGCAGAGGCGGGATAGCATAGGAGTCGCTGAGAAAGCGTCTGTGTGTGTGTGTGTGTGTGTGTGTGTGTGTGTGTGTGTGTGTGTGTGTGTGTGTGTGTGTGTGTGTGTGTGTGTGTGTGTGTGTGTGTGTATGTGTGTGTGTGTGCCTCCCCTGCCCTTGTGTCCTCGTAAATAACTAAAAGAGTGAGTCGGTAAATGTTTAAGCATAAGCACCTCCCTGCCCAGTGAGAGAGAGAGAGAGAGAGAGAGAGAGAGAGAGAGAGAGAGAGAGAGAGAGAGAGAGAGAGAGAGAGAGATATGGGAACACGCGGAATAAAGGCTAATAAAGATGAGGGATTTAATAACTGGAGGGAAGTGACGACGGAAGCCAAGAGGGAGGTGAAGATGTGTGAGGAGTAAACAGAGGGAAGGCGAGGGAATTACGAGCAAGGAGGAGGAGGAGGAGGAGAAGGAGGAGGAGGAGGAGGAGGAGGAGGAGGAGGAGGAGGAGGAAGAGGAAGAGGAGGAGGAAAAAAAGAGGGAAAATAGAGATGGGGAAGGAAAAAGAGGGAGAGTAGGAGAAGACGTGGAAATGGAGGAGGAGGAGAGGGAAAAACAGAGGAAGGAAATTAAGATGAATTAAGGGTGAATGAGTAAACAGTGAGAGAGAGAGAGAGAGAGAGAGAGAGAGAGAGAGAGAGAGAGAGAGAGAGAGAGAGAGAGAGAGAGAGAGTTTTAAGTCAACAGTTTAAGAGCGAAGGTCAACATGGGGAAGAGAATTACAACGAAGGAGGAATACCAAGAGTAATGAGGAGAGGGAAAGGAGAAGAAGAAGGCGCGAGGAGAAGGGAAACTGATGAAAGATGGGAAGGAGATGATGTTAATAAGGGCACGGTGGGGAGGTATGTAGGTAGCCAGGCAGATGGATGAAAACCAACGTTGATAATGTGGATGATGCGGGGAATCGTGCTGCCAGTATAGTCGTGAGGCGCTGGGCACCTCGTCGTGGGTGTAGGTATTTTCTCTGTCTCTCCTGCCTCTCCGTCTGTCCTGTATCGTAGGTGAGGGATAGACACTCTTGTATGACGGGGCTTTACTGTGACAGCGATCGTTGGTGTGCTGGACAGAGTAACGTAGCGTGAAGGCTAACTTTCCTACACTACCCTAACTCCTAAGCATTTTTCTGCCTTCTATCGTTCCCCCTGGCTCTCTGACTGCTATACCTGACTTCCAGGAATATGTACTGCTTGGTGGGGATGTATGTAATGTTTAGTACTTTTCCTGTCACCTGTGCTAACCGGCTTTCACCAGTTATCCCACGTACTATTGTGCTATGAGATATATATATGCACTAGAGCCTATAATTATTACATGTCTATAACAATTACATATGACATAATAATGCCTATGATGTGAATGAAAATGAGACGAAGAAGAAGAGAAAGGAAATCGCAAGGGAGAAGAGGGAGAAGGAGGAGAGGGTTAAGGAGAAGGAGAACGAGAAGGAAGGAGGAGGAAGAAGGATGTGGGAGAGGGAGAAGAGGAAGAGGAAGCGTGGGTAGTAAAGAGGAAGAGATTACCTTGGATAAGGGAGACAGGAGGCGGTGGCGGAAATGAAAAATTGTGGCTGATGTGAATAGTGATGAGGGAGGCATGAGAGAAGTGGAGAGAGGAGTAAAGAGAGAAAGAAGAAGATGGAGGAAGAAAGAGGAGGAAGAGGAAGAGGAGGAGCCAAGGGCACTAAAGTAGAGCTTACCGTCGTGGATATGAGAGAGAGAGAGAGAGAGAGAGAGAGAGAGAGAGAGAGAGAGAGAGAGAGAGAGAGAGGTGGCAGAGGAAGGGTAAAATTGTGAGAGATGGAAATAAAGTGTTGACGTAGACGGGGTTGACATTGGAGATGGAACAAGAGAGAGACAGCCAGACAGCCAGACAGACAGACAGAGAAGAAGAAGAGGAAGAAGGCGAGGGAAGAGGAGCCATAGGTAATAAAGAAGAGATGATCGCGGTTAAGAGGGAAAGTAGGAGGCGGAAGGAAGAAATCGCCCAAGGTGTGATCAAGGGAAGATGCTGACGAGGCTGGCATGTAAAGGGGCTATCACACGGCACCTCATACGAGGTTTGCCGAGGATATGATGGTAAATCGGAACGGTAACGTGGTAAAATTGCCGACGATACCACGGGCATTTGGAAACCGTCTGGATGGATTCCTGCCGACGATACGATGGGCAAAACAGTGTGACCAAAACCCAGGCTACTCGACAGAGAATATATCATACTACATTATGAAACATTTAGCCTAACACTGAATACTTATTAATATTTTATAATAAATATCAATCGTTTTGAAGGCCTTATAAAGAGTTAATATTTCCTACACCGAGGAAACTGTGATGTCGATAAAATATCACGTGTTTACAACTGAGGACTCCACTGCAGGTAGAGTAGACGAACCAGTCGCCACCTGAAAACACCACCACAACAACAACGTACTGATGGCTTTATCATCGATTTCCTGGACAAGGGCAGCTGAATTCGCCCTTATAGAGAAATTGAGGCAGTTCCGCGTGTGTACCAGTTTGTAAACAAAAGTTGCTTCTCCTTATTCTTTATCGAGTCAGCGACAGCGATCACTGTCCACAGTCGCGAGACGGGGCTCTGGCAACAGTGTGAGAAGCATGTCCTTTGCCGAGGATACGAGGAACATGTGTGATAGCGTCCAAGTTTTGTTCCACTTAAATCTTCCTCGGCCGTTCCTGGTACGAGGTACCGTGTGATAGGGCCTTAAGACGTCGAGTTAGACTGAGCAGTTCTGGACCCGTATTCTTGTTGGTAGAGGGAGCTCCCTAACACCTTTCCCTAAGTGATTTATTTTGCTTGTTACACCTTATTGTTCTATTCTGCATTATATACATCCTTATAACATTGCCATCTATCTATCTATCTATTGCCAGACACCACAATCCCGCAAAGGGTGGCCATTTGACACTGAGTTAGTTGTTTTACAGGGAGGGGCACCAACCCTCCACCAACCCACTTGTTGACACGTAGGGAGCACGTATGGTTTGGTTATATGGTTACCACCCAGCGTTGTAAATGGTTTTTTGGCTTACAGGAAACCATTTGGCTTGTCACTCAATGTAAAGCCACCTGTAAACGAAAGAAAAGGAATAAGAAGTGACAGGAAAGATGGGAGAAATAGGAAGAGAGGAGGGCAGGCACAGAAAAAGAATGATAAAAGCTAAGGAAGTAGGCAGCACTACATCAAGTGAGTGGATGATGGTCGCCACCACCTACCACAAACATTGCCATACTCTGCATAAATAACATACAGAGAGGCCTGGCACGGACGCTAACACCCTGAGTTTACCAAGAGTGAAAGAAACTTGGGTTAGATTTGGTGCATAACACAGTGAATTAGTCTGCCAGTCATAATTTTTTTTTTTCAATGTTATGAAGTTGGAGGAATAGACGTGATGTGAAGAGAAATATGTTTATAAAGAGGAACTGAGCAAAAGAGGAGAGAGGGAGGACAATAATGCGAGACTCGGGTGATGGAAGAGGGAGGGGAAATAAGAAAATGCAAGGAAGAAAGGAGAGTCACAGGTGGGAAAGAGAGGATTAAGGTGGAGGGGACAGGAGCATAATAGAGCACAAAGAAAAGCATACAGTAACAGACCTCCTCGTCCTTTCGTCTCTGTCTGGTATAGGGAAGCTTATAATCAACAGAACTATTCTATCAGCTAAAGACAAGGATAGAAAATTAGGAAGGTGTAATTGATGAGGGTGATCGGAGGGGAGAGGGGATGTGGGGTTGGGAGCGGAGAGGGAGATGTGAAGGTTGGGAGGGAAGAGGGAGATAGGGGGGTTGGAAGTGGAAAGAGGGTTGGGGGAGTAAGAAGGAGAGAGAGGTATGTGGGAGTTGGGCGGGAAGAGGGGGATGTGGGGGCTGAGAGGGAAGAGGGGGATGTGGGGGTTGGGAGGGGAGAGGGGGATGTGGGGGTTGGGAGGGGAGAGAGGGATGTGGGGGTTGGAGAGGAAGGGTAATCAGTGATGGGAGAGGTTACACTGTCGGGTGGGAGGGGGTAGGAGAGAGAGACATGCAGCCGTGGGTCAGAGAGAAGGCAGAAGTGGAGTGCGGTGAGGAAGTGTGAAGTGAAGGAAATGACCAAGGGTATATTCTAAAACAGAGATGGACGAGTTTATTTCCTTGTAAAACTGTAACTGTAACTGTATTTGTGGTCCACTGCATGACCGGTCCTTCTCCTCGGAGGAAGAGTGATAATCTGAATGAACCCTTCCCATGCTGGCGAAGTAGGAATGACAAAGGGCTCTCTATAGAAAGAGTATTGCATGGCTATATTTTTGTGTCTGTCAGGATCAGTATAGGTCATTTAAGAATCGACGGGGTGCAAACACAGGCAGGCATATGCAAGGACATACTACCAACACCCCTTTTACATGTCCGCCACAGCCTTCGAACCCTATAGGCGTCACACACGTAGCTCGGGAGTCGAACATGTTACCACTACGCCACTGTGGCTAATTATTTCCCATCTGTAAATTAAAGTACACCAAAGGAAAATGCATGTACGAGTAATTAATGCTTGTTGGATTAATGACAGTGTTAAAAGACTCACACAGTACTAAATTTATCTGGTGAAATGGCTTTGTAATGCGACACTGTGAACTCTCCACCTATTAGTACGTAACACTGGACTGGGTACGGCCACATGATACGGTCTGATGAGACTGTAGTTACCAGTAATTTTGTTCATATGTCGTACTGTGCGAATTCAGTACAACTACACGCGGTGGCGCTGTGCATTTTGGGTACCGCAGCTTCGGAGTCCACCCTGTAGCCAAACCTCCCCACATTTCCTTGCATCTCGCCGTGGGAAGGCCCCTGGTCCGACCCTGGTGATGTGCTGAGTATTACAAGGGGACGCCGGATCCTTACACGGTGTGTGCACTGTACTGTCTCTGTAGGACAACCCACAGAAGTAGTTGCTTACCTGTGGTCGATGGGTCTGCTTGGCCAGACGGAGACCGGAGTTAAGTAACAACACCACCACCACCACCACAACCACCACCACCACCACCACCACCAACAACAACAACAACAACAACAACAACAACAACATCCACAATTACAACGTTTGAAAGGACATCACTGCAAGCCGGTACATACATACATACATGCACACATACACACATACATACATATACATACATACATACATACATACATATTGTCTGAAAGCGTTCTAAAGCGTAACTACGCATTGCTGCAACCATCTTCTTTTTACTTGAGGGAACTGGCCCATTCGCACCACTTGAAAACTTAGTCGTGGTTTTCGCTAAAACACACACACACACACACACACACACACACACACACACACACACACACACACACACACACACACACACACACACACACACACACACACACACACACACACACACACACACACACACACACACACACACACACACACACACACACACACACACACACACACACACACACACACGCACACCACAGTGACGCTACTGCCGTTATCCTCTCTTCTTATGTTTCTATGTTCATTGTCTAATAACACACTGCAAAATTGTCTCACAGGGCTTGTTACTTGCTTCTTTCCGACTGGTTCAGCTACACCCGCGGATACCCAAATGTAGAGAGATACACCAAACAGACCTAACCAAACCGGGACGCAAGGTAGCAGTGACTTAACCCTTTTCAGATCAATATTTACCACCTCATATATTTCCTTGCGTTATGGAAAGTCTGGGGAAGGATGGCAGTGATATTCTGGTGATCTTTCTGGACCAATATCCACACACTTTTGATCAAGGGTGGTCTATATATTGCTCCCACCATTGCTACTGGCTAAGGAGTCGTCATGTGTTCCAACAAGGGCCCTGTCAACGCTATCAGTTCTTCCCTACATCATTATCCAGTTCCCATGACCTTTTTCGTGACTTATCATGTCTGCTATCTCTACAAGTGTTGACTGAATGGCTGTTTTCACGAAGCAGCCGAAAAGTCCCCACACCAGCAGACTGTGCCGTCCCCTTAGTACACGAGACAAGTGGAGCAATATACGAACCATTCTGTTTTGTGTCGTTGCCATGGTAACCGGAGGACTTGATGGTAATGATCAGTTGCTGTGATACCTTATACGTGGGGCAGGGAGCAGGGGGTGAGGGTGGGGGTGGGTGAGGGGTTACTGGGAAGGGGCGAAGGGTGTGCTTATTAGACACCTGCCTCACACGCCTGCCCCCCACACACACGTGCCTCTCCACCTGCCTCACACGCGCACGCACACACACACACACACACACACACACACACACACACACACACACACACACACACACACACACACACACACGCACACCACAGTGACGCATTTACTATCACATTTCACCCGCTCATCACTCGCTCTTAAATATAATTAAATTCGAGAGAAAAAAGAGACGTGTAATAATTTAATATATAAATGTGGAGAGAATAATAGTTATATAATTTTTACCTCTCCAACCCTCGCGTCCAAAAATTATATACAAATTAGTTTTCTTTGACTAAATCAGATATATATTTTTACCCACTATGCTAAAAATTATTGGACCCAGTATTCAGAGACGAAAATATAGTAGAGGTCGACCCTAACTCATTCGTTCCTTGATTTATTATTTCAGTTCATTCCTGTTATTTCTACTTCTTTTTATTCCACATAGCAAAGATTTCATTTGGAAGGACAGATAATTAGGTCTTTTTTTCTCAGCGCCAATTTTCTCCTGGAACTTGCGATATTTAGCAGTGACTTGTTTTGTGTCTGTAATTTCTCAACATTTCTAGTGCACATGTTTCCCCCCCGCCATCCCACCTGCACCTCCACACAGGTGAGATAAAAGATGAAATAGAGTTTGATTAAAAAAGAGTCTGAGCGTTTAGGATTCAGAGGGGGAGAGGGATTCTTTGTATCTCTTCCTTCCCCTTGCTTCCCTGCCCTCCTCTCCTCTCCCCTCCCCTCTCTCTTCCACTCTATTTCCCCTCCTTCCCACTCTCACATTCCCTCCTCTCCCCAACCATCCCCTTCCACTCTTACCCTATGCTCCCCTCCCTCCTCTCCTCTCCTCTCCTTTCCCCTCCACTCCACTCTCCTCTCCTCTCTTTTCCTCTCCACTCCACTCTCCTCTCACCTCTCCTGTCACTTATACCCTCTCCCCTCCTTTTTCCTCCTTTTCCCTCCTCTACTCTGCCATCCCTTTCCACTCCTGCTCTACCCTCCCTTCCCTCCCCTCCTCTCCTGTCCTCTCCTCTCCACTCCACTTTCCTCTCACTCCTCCTCTCCCTTCCACCTTCTCCCCTCCCTCTTCTCCCTTCCTTCCATTCACCACGCACTCTGTCATGTGACCCTTTGAAGCAAAACACAGAAACAAACCATACTGCCTCACAGAACCCTCCCATGCCCGTCCTTACCCCATACATCCTGCTTCCTCCCATATCCCCCTGCACCCATTCTCCCTGACTCCCCTTCTACTTGCATTTTTAACTTCTTCCCTCTTCCCCTTCCTTCCCTCCCCCTCACATTCCCTTCATCTTTACTTCCCTCGCCGTAATCTCTTCCCCTTCGTCTTCTCCCAATTATCTTATTAAATTCACCTCAGTTTCCCCTACACGTATGAGAGAAGCAGAGATGGAAACACACACACACACACACACACACACACACACCTCTCACCTCTCTTGCTCTCTTTCTTTTCTTTTCTGTCTTTTCTTTCTTTCCTCCTGTTTTTCTCTCGTTTTGTCTCTTTCTCTTTTGCCCTCACCTTGCATTCCAGGAAGTGTCAGGCGGTCAGTTGTAGGCGTGTCAGCACCTCTCCTGACACGCTTAAAAACATTCTGTATTTTTCCTCTTCCTCTTCCTCCTCCTCCATCTCCTCCTCCTCATCCTCAGCCTCCTCGCTCCTCCCCTTCTTCTTCTTCTTCTTCTTCCTCTTTTCTTCCTTTTAATCGTTCTTCTTCTCCTGCTTGTTTCCCTTCTTTTTCTATTATTTCTTCCTTCTTCCTCCTCCTCCTCGTCCTTCTCTTCTGTCTTCCTCTTTTTCCTCATCTTTCCTCTTCTTTCTCCTCCTCTTCCTCCTCCTCCTCCTCCTCCTCTTTTCTTCTTCCTCTTCCTTCCTTTTCTTTCTCCTTCCTTCCCATATCTTCCTCCTCTTTTGCCTTCTTTTACTTCTTCCTCCTCCTCCTCTTCTTCCTTGACATTCCACTTCTTCCTCCTCCCTTTCCTTTTTCCCTCCTCCTCCTCCTCCCCCTCCTCCTCCTCTTCCTACTCCTCCTCCTCCTCCTATGGAATCTTGAGGATGTCTGAATTTCGAATATCCTCAGTGATGGGGAGGAAACAAATCTCCATGGTTACTAGTCAAATCTACCGTCTAGTATGATTACACTCTGACCTAGAAAGGGTTAGAGATATTAGTAAGCCTAGAAAAAGAGCACAGTTGGTACGCTTACTAAGAAGAGGTGATAATGATAATGATAATAATAATAATAATAATAATAGTAATAATGATAATAATAATAATAATAATAATAATAATAATAATAATAATAATAATAATAATAACAATAATAAATAAGTATTATTAAATAAAAATGAAGTATGTATACCGATGTGGTTTTATAGCAGGTGCTGTTGATGTTAGCATTTATTGGTAAAACAAATACTTCTAAACGTAATATGCATTTCAAACGTCATAAAGTTTCGTGTTTATGTTTTACTAACTAAAAAGGAAAAAAAAAACTATAGCTGTACACATAAATAAGAAGTTGGTGGCTAATGTTTCAAAAATTTAACCACTGTTTCAGAAATAGTGGTTGGAGAAAGCAGAGCACTTTTTATAGCCACTGTTCACTCACTCCAAAAAATATCTTTATCCAGGTGATGGATGACTCTGCAATAAGCACTTTTTATATTTTTCGTTTATTTATCGATAGACGCCTTAATTCTGGCCGTTGCTATCTGGCTGCCCTTTCTCTAACTTACACGCCTCTCTCTCATATTTTATACCTCTCCACTTCATCTCTCCATCTTATCGTTGGTTTCCCCCTCCACCCTTCTTCCACCTCACTCACATACACTCTCCTTGTCAGTCTTTTACTCTCCATCCTCTCCACATGGCCAAAACCATCCCAAAATATTTTTCCTAATGCATTCTATTACTTCCACATCAACACCACGGTGCTCCTTCACATCCTTCTTTGCCCATCTGTCTCTCCACGGGACTCCACATTCTTCTCTCAAATAACTAATTTCCGCCCTCCTCACTCTTGATTTGTGGCCTTCCGACAAGGTCCAGGTTTCACTTCTATACGATAGAGTGGGGATCACAGTACTCTCATGCAGCGACTTTCCCCCCCCTCCCATGCTCGCTTCCTTATTCCTAATTACATTGAACCAGCAGCCTTTCTTCCCTGCTGGACTACAATAATGTTGAATGGACTGTGAATTTCATATACTACAAAAACTTCCTTCTTTATCCAGTAGCAATTGAAGCACCTCACTCCATCTATAGACAGGGAAAGAGGGCCAGGATGATGATAAGCATGGTGAATAAAACTGGCAGACTCACAGACACATGAAAATTTCCCAGAGTTTTTATGGGTTTCATCATCATCAGGTTTCAAGCATACAGACGGGAAAAGTAATGTCATTTTTTGGAGCAACTGTACAGGGCTTTGCTTGCGTTGACAGGAGGGTGAGTGAAGGGGGAGGCAGGGTTGGTGTGAGGCAGGGGACATGAAGGGAAAGAAGGGAGGAGTGAGGGGGAACGTAAGGGAGGTGATGGACCAGAGTTAGGGAAGGAGGTGAGGGAGAAATGACAGGGAAGGAGGTTAGAAAGAAGTAATAGGGAAGGAGGTTAGAGAGCAGTGATAGGGAAGAAAGTTAGGGAGCTGTGATAGGGAAGGAGGTGAGGCAGCAATGATAGGGAAGAAGGATAGGGAGCAGTGATAGGGAAGGAGGTTAGGCAGCAGTGATAGGGAAGGAAGTTAGGGAACAGTGATAGGGAAGGAGGTTAGGCAGCAGTGGCAGATAAGGAGGTTAGATAGCAGTGATAAGGAAGTTGAGGGAAGTGAGGGGGCAATGATAAGGAAGTTGAGGAAGACGAGAGACGAAGACTAAGACCGAGGGAATATGGAGGAAGTAGGTGAGCAATGGTATGGAAAACTGAAAGAAGTGATGGAGGATTGGGAGGGAAAATTAGTTTAGTATTGTCCAGCTGGCCTGATCTCCCACCACCTGTACATCTTCAAAGTCAGTCCAGGCAGCAGAAAACCAGAGGAGAAAGAGGAAGCCCTGGTAGATTTTGGAGGGGGAAGGGAGGAAGAGAGGTTTTGAGGGAAGTGGAGAGACTGAAGACAGGGAGTTTTAATTTTTTTCCGAGGGTGGTCAAGGGAGTATTTAGAAGGGAGGAGAGGCAGAGGAGTTTTCAGGAGGGAGGAAGGCAAGAAAATTTTTCGGAAAGGGAGGGGAGGGGGCAAAGGAATTTCTGGAAGGGGAGTAGGATTCAGGAGAGGTTTTAGAAAGGAGGGAGACAGGGAGTTTTCCGAATGGAGGGGGAGGCAGGGGAATTTTGAAAAGAGGGGAGAGGAGGAAGGGGAGGGAAGGAGGGGACATGAAGAGGGGAAAGAGACATTTATGAACACTACAGAACTTTTTTTGCACTGGGAGGGAAAAGAAAGACCTAGGCGTGTAAGAAGGGGAAGGGGAGCCACGGCGGTTTGGTGGTTACCGTAATTACCTCTTGATCTGCATTTTCCTTGAGTTTGTCTGTAGTTTGCCCTGTCATTTGCTATGTTAGTACCCTTTTAATTGTGTGTGTGTGTGTGTGTGTGTGTGTGTGTGTGTGGATGGGTGGGTGGGTGGATGTGGGTGTGGGTGTGTGTGGGCGAGGACAAATGGTTCATTAGCTCCATCATCTTTTTGCCTGTGACTGCTGCCTTTACAGTCTCTTCGCTGCATTGCTGCATCACCCTTTCTTGCAACCCTCTTACACCAACTGGTCTTCTAAACACTCGGTCTGCATTCCTTCTCCTTTCAGGCGGGCACGCACCACCCATGAATCTAAAAATTCTCACAGTTTTTCTTTTTTGATCTCTCCATTGTAAAAGTTAACCAGTGTTCACAGTGTTTCATATACACAATCTGTCAAATCTCGAACAGCGTCTTCCCCTACCTACGACCTCCAAACTTAACACACAGTCTATCGAGTTGTCTAAATCAGTGTATCATTATTTTTAAATCTCTTTGTTTTAAATATTCTTTGACAGACGATATTTTTGTAGACTTTCAGTCTTTGTTTCTTTTATTCCACATAAAATAAATCAGAAAGCATACTTCAAGATATACAGCCTAATATCAAAATCATTTCCTCATGCTAAGCCAGAAAGTGAGTCTCGTGTCCCTAAGCCCCAGGTATTCCCAGCTCAACGCACCGGAATCCTTTCAAAGCAACTGAGGTGAAAGTTGTACCCACGCTGACTTTACCTGGGCTTAATTAGTGCACGTGTAGGAGAGAGAGAGAGAGAGAGAGAGAGAGAGAGAGAGAGAGAGAGAGAGAGAGAGAGAGAGAGAGAGCAATTCGCCATGGGGTCCTTAGCCACAGTCCTCATCTCAGTAACTTAGGGCTCGGAGCCTGTATTGGAGCAAGAGTTAATCGTTGTCCTTCATTTATGCAATATGTCAACTCTGGAACTGTATCCCTTTGTCTGTATTTCCTACTTCCTATAATTTCCAGTCTTTCAAACGCAGTGTGTCCAGGCATCTCGAAATGAACGGGTCTTGAATTTGGCTCTCTGTTGTATTTTTTTTTTTTTCTGAAGGGTACAATCTTGCGGGCTCCTGTCCTTTGGTTACCTCTTCCTTCCATAAAAGAAAATCCACCCACCACCATGAGATACACACCACTGCATCATCCAGGTGACCACAATTACTGCCTTCAGGTGTTACTCGGTATTCATTTCTACAAACCCTCATGGCGGAGGGACATGCGAGTCTAGCGGCGCCAATTGCACGCACCAGGATTGAAACTCTGGTACTATCGGATCGACGGAGTGGTAGCTAATACTAAAAACTCCACCACCGCAGCCGTGTGTGTGTGTGTGTGTGTGTGTGTGTGTGTGTGTGTGTGTGTGTGTGTGTGTGTGTGTGTGTGTGTGTGTGTGTGTGTGTGTGTGTGTGTGTGTGTGTGCGTGTGCGTGTGTGCTGTAATCATTCACTGAAGCATAATGTTAGGTTCACGTGCACAAATAATATGCCTTTAATCAGAAACATTGCTAAGCTTCACTTCATAAATGGTAGAATGTTGATTTTTGTCCTGTACATCGTGATATGGACAGTGTTTATCTGTGACCTAACGTGACCTGACTTCGAGGGCGGGAGCGGTGATCAGGACAGCTTGTTTTGGTCCACTTAATGCCTTCTGCAGGGGCGGGATGGAAGAAGCAGGTGTACTTAGGTGAGATTAGGCAATGTTAGACGAGGCTGGGTTAGTTTGGGCTAGGTTAGGTTAGTTTGGGTAGGTCAGCTTGGGTAGGGTTTGGGTGGTTTAAGCTTGGTTAGGTAGGTTGGGTTAGGTTGGACTGGGTTCTTCATGGTTGGGTAGCCTGAACTGGGTTAGGATGGGTCGGGTTCGGTTTGGTTGGACTGGGCTAGGTTAGGTTGGAGTGCACTGGGGTGAGCTAGGTCATGTTAGGGAAGGTCAGGTCGACTTATTGAGAGTGCCAATGGGAGGTGGGTGGAAGAATTAGATGTAGTAATCCGATAACTCAATGGCAGGGAATATGTAAGAATTCGTAGTTGCAGAGGCATTTCTAGGGGTGGCCCTGTCCGATTGGCTTTTACTAATGATATTCGGATATGAGGTACGTCACTCCCGTAGACTTTAGCGAAGCCACAGCATAATACAGTATACTACTCTCTCACACCACACCACACAACATCACCACCTTACACCACAACACTATACAAAAGGCATTAACCGAAGGGCCCTGAGGCGCCTGCATTTTGTACCTTTATACTTTTGTGTCCCGTTCTTGGCAGAGAGTCGACAGTGCGTACCCTGAGGTCCAGCAGTGCTCCTACGTGCCACACATCTTCACATATTACCACCTCGGCGCTAATGTCCAATGTGAATATATACTAAGGTTACTTGTTTAAGGGCGCGTGTAATTATGTTAAATGGCGTATTTTTTTATATTTATGTAGGTTTAATTTGTTGTATGGGAGCGCACATACGTGTGTACCTCTCTCTCTCTCTCTCTCTCTCTCTCTCTCTCTCTCTCTCTCACACACACACACACACACACACACACACACACACACACACACACCGTAGCTACATTTATCCAAGACAAGGCATGTGAAAGAAGAGGGTCGTTTCACCTGCCATGTTAACAGGCCCATACTGACAGGTGAGCTGGGAGGAGAGAGAAGGTGAGATGAGGTGAAGAGGGAGGGAAGGGCAGGTGTGGTGAGGAAAGAAGAAGAGGAAAGGGGAGGGGAGGAGAGAGGGAAGGAGAGGTTAGTTTTAAGAGAGAGAGAGAGAGAGAGAGAGAGAGAGAGAGAGAGAGAGAGAGAGAGAGAGAGAGAGAGAGAGAGAGAGAGAGAGAGAGAGAGAGGGAAAAGGACGTGAATAGAGGGGAGAAACGAAGAGGTGGTGGGAGAGGGGAGAGGAAAATGCTGGAATAACGAGATGATGAAACAGGATAAGGAGAAATGAGGTGCAGGTGTCGTAGCTACAACCATATATGAAGAACGTCCAGTGTTTTAACTGTTACAAAGATTGGGTTGGAAGGTGATGCTTTTTAACACACACACACACACACACACACACACACACACACACACACACACACACACACACACACACACACACACACACACACACACACACACACACACACACACACACACACACACACACACACACACACACACACACACACACACACACACACACACACACACACACACACACACACACACACACACACACACACACACACTCTTAGATCCTTCAGCCTCAGGTTTCTGCTGGGTAATGGTTAATATTACTGATTCTGATGGCTAGGCGGGGGAGGGGGAAGGTGGAAGGAGGGGAGAAGGAGGGAAAATGGAAGAGGCGGAGAGAAAGAGGGGGTGGGAGGGAGGGAGTGGAGGAGAGGAAAGAGTGTGGTGGATAATGGTTAATATCACAAATGCTGGAAGCTGGGCAGGGGAGGAGCAGGGGGGAAAGAAGAAGAAGAAGGAGGAGACGGAGAGGAAGAGGGAGTAGGAGGGAGGAAGTGGAGAAGAAAGGGAGAAGCAGAGGGTGGTAGGGAGTAGGGGAAATGGAGGAAGGGAGGAAGGAGTAGTAGAGAAGGTGAGTAAGGAAAATGTTCTCAAAAGTGGCAGGAAACTCGTCACGTTGCCTTCTTTCACAACCCACCTTAACACTTCTACTGACAGAAAGCTTGCCAAACATCCCAAATAAAAACACTCCACAGTCTTCTCTCTAGACCTGGGCTAATGATGCCAGTCCCTCTACATTCCCGCCAGAGATCCAAGAGGGTGGGTTGCTAGGGTTCCCGGGGCTACAATACCATATATCATCTTTATCCGGCACCGTCAACAGAGTAACGCTCTGACAAAGGTTCCGGCACACAATGGTAACACCCTCACGCCCACCACTTCCACGCCCAGCCAAAGCCCGAGGGAGTTAATTCTGTCGCCTTTACCTCTCTCATGCTCGGGACAGTGTTCTATTTCAGACGACACCTGACAGTTCTGTTCAGCTGAGAGTGAGTCGTAGGAACCAGAGTGTTAAAATCATTCATAACTCACCAGCTTCTCGCCAGATCTCTTGAGCCAATGTTTACGAATCGTTCCAGCATTACGCCGCGAAATAAGAGGAAAGAAAAATTAAAGGAAAACTTGACACATTTGCAGACGTTATGTAATCTGGTATTGGTGGGAAACATGTATGAGTTCCAGGCACATTAATATGATTGCTGAAGTAAGACATTAATTGCTTCAGGTAAAATAACGTTATGTTTTTATACCTTCACAATAGGTACCTTTTCACCAAGACCTCCAACCTTGTGACATGATCTTAATGGATTTAGTGAGCATAATTTTGCCTTCTATTTATATACATATCCTTCTAGTCCCAGCACGTCATTTTTATATTATTCTTAATGCGCTCACACGATTTTATCCTTTTCAGAAGATGTATTTCGAACGGGAATGGTTAGGTATTGTCTAAATTATTATGAAGTAAACCTATTCTCTTTTCACATTAACTTGGCACGGATTTTCGTCCTTCCGTATCTTATTTCACGTAGCTCAGGGGCAGAAAAGTGCTACTGCCTTACATCCTCCCTATAACACTTCTTCATGACTAGCATCATATTCTAGTGTTGCTTTATTTTTACAACTCCCCAAGATGGAGACATGACAATTTTAGGCCAAGTTATATTAAAAGGGGTACAGTAAGAATATAAAAAAAAAAATTCAATATGGAAAACTGCCTTCAAAAATATAAATTA
>NC_137028.1:32281055-32343555 GCF_032717465.1 Coenobita brevimanus | reverse complement strand
AATAATAATAATAATAATAATAATAATAATAATAATAATGAATAAATGCAGAAATTTATAACGTGCTCCGAGGTGAAATCAAAAGCATAAATCAAACGTTAATATCAGGAATAAGTTCATTTCCACCCTACCATAACTTTACTGTGGCAGCAGAGAGAGAGAGAGAGAGAGAGAGAGAGAGAGAGAGAGAGAGTAAAGAGAAGCAAAGAGAATGGAGGGAAGAAGGAAGAAGAAAAGAGACGAAGTTAGGATGTGAAAAGGGAAAGGAAAAATGGTTAGATTTATACCTATCGAGGGCAGGGAACAGACTGAGTCCACTAGTCTGATCGGCGCAAGAATCGGAGGAGAAAGAAATAAGCGGTGGAGGTGGGGTGTGAGGGGGAGAGAGGGGGTTGTTCTAGAAATGAAGAGGAGGAGTGGAGAAAGAATGGTTATGGGTGGAGGTAAGTGGATGGGTGGTGGTGGTGGTGGAGGGTGGGAAGGATGGTGATAGTGGTAGTGGTGATGAAACGGAATAGTGGTGATGGTGGTGGCAGAAGCAGTGGTGGTTGCAGTAGTATTAGCGGTGATGACAGTAGTAGTAGTAGTAGCAGTAGTAGCAGTAGTAGTAGTATTTGTAGTAGTAGTAGTAGTAGTAGTCGTGGTGGCAGTAGTAATAGTGGTGGTGATGGTGTTAACAGAAGCAGTATTAGAAGTAGTAGTAGTAGTGGTGGTGGTGGTAATGGTGGTAGTGGTAGCAGCAATAGTGCAATAGTAGTGGTGGTGGTGGTTGTGGTGGTGGTGGTTGTGGTGGTGGTGGTTGTGGTGGTGGTGGTGGTGGTTGTGGTGGTGGTGGTGGTGTTGGTGGTGGTGGTGGCAGCAATAGTAGTGGTGGTGGTAGTGGTGGCAGCAATGGTAGTGGTGGTGACAGCAATAGTAGTGTTGGTGGTGGTGGTAGTGGTGGCAGCAATGGTAGTGGTGGTGGTGATGATGGTGGTGGTGGTGGTGGTGACAGCAATAGTAGTGGTGTTGGTGGTGGTGGTGGTGACAGCAATAGTAGTGGTGGTGGTGGTGGTGACAGCAATAGTAGTGGTGTTGGTGGTGGTAGTGGTGGCAGCAATAGTAGTGGTGGTGGTGGTGGTGGTAGTGGTGGCAGCAATAGTAGTGGTGGTGGTGGTGGTGGTGGCAGCAATAGTAGTGGTGTTGGTGGTGGTAGTGGTGGCAGCAATAGTAGTGGTGGTGGTGGTGGTGGCAGCAATAGTAGTAGTGGTGGTGGTGGTAACAGCAGTAGTAGTGGTGTTGGTGGTGGTAGTGGTGGCAGCAATAGTAGTGGTGGTGGTTGTGGTGGTAGTGGTGGCAGCAATGGTAGTGGTGGTGGTGTGAGGCAGAGTAAACCATGGCCTGCCTGGTGAAATATTACATCTAGCAGTGATATTTCTCTCACAGCCAATATACCGAGGCACGTGTGGCCCCAGCGCTGAAAACACTACACTTGTATTACAAAATTACAAACACAGTGGCCTACCATAAAGATACAGACGTCTGTGATAAACATATATTACAGAATTAGTCAAAGAGTACAGTAACAAGGTGGATGTAGGTGTGTAGTATAAGGGATTGTTAGTGACACTGGGCCTCCTCTCTCTCTCTCTTTCTCTCTCTCTCTCTCTCTCTCTCTCTCTCATTCGTCTCAAGCTAATCTAACCTCGTTCATGTAATCCAGGTTAGACTGGGTTAGGCTAGGGTAAATGTGACTAAGTTAGATTAGGTTAAACTAAGTAGAGCTAGGTTAGGTTAGGTTAGGTTAGGTGAACTAAATAAGTGACTAGGGACTGGCTGGTGTTTGGTTCAGGCTTAAGCCGTTTGGGTATATATGCTGCTATAACCCATCTCCCTCTAAAACACACACACACACACACACACACACACACACACACACACACACACACACACACACACACACACACACACACACAGAGAGAGAGAGAGAGAGAGAGAGAGAGAGTTGCAGATGCCTCCCCTTCTGCCTCCCTCGCCTCACTGAGCAGTACTGATCCAAGTCTCTTCTCCCTCCACACTGTCTTACCCTCCAGTGCAGTTTTCTTCCTCCCTCCACTCTGAACTTTCCACCACCTAGGGACTTTTATCCTCTCTTCTCTCTCCACACTCTTCTCTCCCTAATTCTTCTCTCTTTTCGTCGTCAGCCTTGCTCCTTTCCTTCCTTCACGTTCCACTTTCCTTCCAGTAATACTCTCCCTCTGTTCTGTCTCCCCTTCCTCTGGTGTCTGTCTGTCTGTCTGTCTCTGTCTCTCTGTCTCTCTCTCTCTCTCTCTCTCTGTCTCTCTCTCTCTTCCAACTCACCAACAAACTTTTCTTCCTCCTAATTCACCATCTTCACCTTTTACTCCTTTCTCAGTGCCTTCAATCCCTTCCCCCCAATTACATCCTCTTTACCTTCTTCTTGCAATCTCCAGACGGTTTTATTTAAGGAGAGACTTTACCAGCAGGAGAGACTGGAAGTAAAAATATTTCCTTCACTACTTTATTACTTAGATTTACTACAGCTGAGTAAAATCGTCTAGTGGTGGTCTGAAATACACCATGAGCAAAGGAAGAGTTTTGTTTAAGTTTGATGCATCTGATTGCTTGGATTTCTCTTGGTAAATATAATAATAATGGTAATAATAATGATAATAATAATCTATCTATCTATCTATTGCCAGACGCCTCAGTCCCGCTTGGGGTGGCCACAAACAAATCGCCTCCAAGTAGCCCTGTCCCCCGCCATTTCACTGCCCTGCTCCCAACTCACATCCCCCTCTCTCATACACCTCTCCACCCCATCCCTCCATCTCATCCTCGGCCTCCCCCTCCCTCTTCCCCCCTCCACCTCACTCACATACACTCTCTTCGTCAGTCTTTCACCATCCATCCTCTCCACATGGCCAAACCACCTCAGTGTGTTCCTCATAACGCTCCCTATCACATCCACATCAACACCACAACGTTCCTTTATATCCTCATTTGTCAGCCTATCTCTCCATGTGACTCCACAGGCTCCTCTTAAATAACTTATTAGGCATATGACAGAGGAGCTAATAATAATAATAATAATAATAATAATAATAATAATAATAATAATAATAATAAAATAGTAATAACAAGAACAACAACAACAATAATACCGGAAAAGGGGAGAGAGAAGTATGTGGTAACCATAGGGGTATTTGCCTACTTAGTGTGACTGGTAAAATATATGGCAGAATACTCATTGATAGGGTTAGGCATATGACAGAGGAGCTAGTTGGAGAAGAACAAGGGGGATTTAGGAAGGGAAAAGGGTGTGTAGATCAGATATTTGTTCTAAGATGTTTAGTGGAGAAGTATCTAGAGAAGGGAAGGAAAGTGTATGCTGCCTTCATGGACTTGGAGAAAGCTTATGACAGAATAGATAGGCAAGGTATGTGGAAGGTATTAAGAATATATGGAGTGGAGGGGAAATTGTTGAGTGCTGTGAAGAGTATGTACGAGGGAGCTAGGGTTACTGTGCGAGTGGATGGTGAGCGAGAGAGTTCTTTGATCTCAATGTAGAACTGAAACAGGGTTGTGTGATGTCTCCATGGCTGTTTAATATATACATGGATGGGGTTGTAAAGGAGGTGCAGGGTAGGGCACTGGATGTGGGGGTGGCTCTAATGAATGAGGGTGAGATTTGGAAGCTTCCGGTGTTGCTGTTTGCTGATGATACAGTACTGTTGAGTGAAGATGAATGGGAGTTGCAAGGTTTGGTGAATGAATTTGGGACAGTGTGTAGGAGGAGGAAGCTGAAAGTTAATGTAAACAAAAGTAAAGTTATGGTGTTTGAGAGGAATGAAGTCACAGAGTGTGCAGTGAGGTTGGATGGTGAGGATATGGAGAATGTGAGTGCATTCAAGTACTTGGGTAGTGTGATGAGTAAGGATGGAACTTTGGGGGATGAAGTGCGTGAAAGGGTACAGCAGGGAAGGAAGGTTGTTGGGTCACTGAAAGCAGTGATGAGAAATAGGGAGATGAGTATGGAAGTTAAGAAGTCACTGCATGATAGTATTGTGATCCCTACCCTGACGTATGGAAGCGAGACATGGACCTTGCAAGAGGGGAACAAGTCAAGAGTGAGAGCAGTGGAAATGAGTTACTTGAGAGGAGCATGTGGAGTGACGTGGAGGGACAGGTTGACGAATGAAGAAGTGAAGGAACGCTGTGGGGTGGATGTGGATGTGGTTGAGAAGATTAGGAGAAATACACTGAGGTGGTTTGGACATGTGAAGAGAATGGAGAATGAAAGACTGACTAAGAGGGTGTATGTAGGTGAGGTGGAGGGAGGGAGAGGGAGAGGTAGACCGAGGATGAGGTGGAGGGATGGAGTTGAGAGGTATATGAGGGAGGGGGGGGTGAGTTGGGGGGAGGGTAGTCAAATGGTGGGTGACAGAGCGACTTGGAGGCGTTTTGTCTGCTGCCACCCTTTGCGGGATTAGGGCGTCGGGCTATAGATAGATAGATAGATAGATAATAATAATGATAATAATAATAATAATAGTAATAAGAATAATAATAACCTATATCTATCTATTGCCAGACGCCATAATCCCGTAAGGGGTGGCCATTTGACTTTGAGTTATTTGTTTTACAGGGAGGGGCACTAACCCTCCACCAGCCCACTTATTGACACGTAGGGAGCACGTATGGTTTGGTTATATGGTTACCACCCAGCGTTGTAAATGGTTTCTTGGCTTACAGGAAACCATTTGGCTTGTCACTCAACATAAAGCCACCTGCAAAGGAAAGAAAACCAATAAGAAGTGACTGGAAAGATGGGAGAAATAGGAAGAGAGAAGGGCAGGCAAAGAAAAAGAATGATAAAGGCTAAGGAAGACGTGGGCAACACTACATCAAGTGAGTGGATGATGGTCGCCACCACCTACCACTAAGTAAATTATAATAATAATAATAATGATAATAATGATAATAATAATAATAATAATAACAATAATAATAAATAATAACAACAACAACAACAACAATAATAATAATAATAATAACAATAATAATAATAATAATAATAATAATATAAATAATAATATAAATAATAATAATAATAATAATAATGATAATAATAATAACAATAATAATAATAATAATAATAATAATAATAATAATGATAATAATAATAACAATAATAATAATAATAATAATAATAATAATAATAATAATAATGATAATAATAATAATAATAATAATAATAATAATAATAATAATATAATCATAATAATAATAATCCATCCATCCATCCATCCATCCATCCATCATCCAATCTTGCGTTGCCCCATGAGGAGCGTAGCAGCCCGGGGCTAGGCAAGTTGGTCCTGACATTTAAGATGAGAGTGACCAGCCTCACTCATCCCTGAGTGGCATAACGTGAGCAGTAAACCCCAACCATCCCTTGGATATAAACCTTCACCGGCTCAATCCGATTGGAGCGCAATAATTCCCCACTAAACCACCAGGCGCCATAATTTGGTTACATGGTTACCACCCAGGATAGTAAATGGTTTCCTGGTGTACAGGAAACCATTTGGCTTGTCACTCAGTGTAAAGTCACCCATAGGTAGAAGGAAGAGGTAAGAATGAAGGAAAGAAAGACAGAAGAGGATGGAAGGAAAGAAGGATGGAGGAAAGGAAAGGGCAGACACCCGAGAGCAGCACTACATCGAGTGAGTGCGTGGTGAGCGCCCCTACCTACCACCATAAAGATAATAATAACAACAATAATAGTAATAATAATAACAACAACAACAACAACAATAATAATAATAATAATAATAATAATAATAATAATAATAATAATAAATAAAAAGTTTTCTCCTGGCCTGAGTGCCATAATCCCAGCACAGCAAGGAGAGATATTAGTGGATTTGCAGCCTTATGCCTATCTGAACGTGAACTCGGTGGACTGCAGGCTGAAGTTGCCCCTCTTGCGCAGTCCACCATCCACCTTTCCGGCGATAGGGAGGGGACTGAGGAAAATTTTGCATAGACCGGACCGCTCCACCACCCGGTCAAATGGGTGCCACCACGTGAAGGCGTCGCTCTCCATTACCAGCAAGCACAATATGAGGGTTAAGCGTCTCTCTCTCTCTCTCTCTCTCTCTCTCTCTCTCTCTCTCTCTCAGTATTGCCTCAGTAAAGGTATGCAGTCACACCCTTTCCTCTCCTCCCCTTCCCCCTCCTCACACCCATTATCTCCCGCACTTCTCTCCCTTTAACCTCCCTCCATTTTCTCCCCCTCCTCCTTCTTCCCATTTCCTCCACTCTCTCTTTCTTTTTTTCTCTCCCTCTTTTCTCCTCTCTCTCTCTTTTCTCCTCCTCCAGGGCTCTTCACTCTCTGTTCTCTTCCTCTTTTTCTCCCTCCACTCTTCTCTTCCCCCTTTCCTTCTCCTCCCCTCACAAGTTTTTACCTGCTCTAGTTCCCTCCAATTACAGTTTTATACTTCTCTCTCTCTCTCTCTCTCTCTCCCTCTCTCTCTCTCTCTCTCTCTCTCTCTCTCTCTCTAACTCTGGGACACAAACTTCCTCCACTTCCACCTCCTTAACTTTCACCCTCCGGAAACTATGAGTCTCTCCACTCCTCCCCCTTCCCCTATCCCCCCCTCTCTCTCCCTCTCTCTCTCTCTCTCTCTCTCTCTCTCTCTCGCTCTCTTTGAGGCATAATTTTTCTCGTTTTTACGCAGCTCTGTCCCTCACCTCCTCCTTTTCCTCCTCTTCCTCCTCCTCCTCCTCCTTCTCATCATCATCATCATCAAACCTCAGTCTCCTGGTATGGTAAAGCCTGCAGTAAGAAATGCACAATGAAAACTGTTAAAGTGAGATGATGTAAGGTTAGCATTGTGAGAGAGATACAGAATGGGAGACTGACTAGGAGAGTGTGAGTACGGTGGAGGTGAGGAAAGGGGCTGGAGAGATCAAGAATGAGGTGGAGGGATGAGGTGGGGAGGTTTATGAGAGAGGGGTGTGAGTTAGACAAGAAACTGATTAAATGAGGTGGACGACGCAAATCACACACACACAAACATCACTCCAATAGCGACTGTTACCTCTTGTGTCACGAAGCTTAGCCAATCTCAGATCAACACTAATTACTTCTCCTTTTTGCATATATACAAGAGCAATCCCACTCCTTCTGCCACCTTGCCAGAAATCTTTCTAACAACTTTACCTCATCATCCTTTCCTCCTCTTTTCTATTCTGATGGCTCTGTAGCTATTTCTTCTACTGATAAAGCAGATCTCTTCGCTCAGACCTTCTCCTCCAATTCCACCTTAAATGATTTCGGTGCTGTTCCTCCATCACTTCCCCCCTCTGACTTCCTCATGGCTGACATTAAAATTTCTTCAGCTGATGTATTTTCTGCCATCACTGGCCTCAATACTAACAAGGCATATGGGCCTGATGGATTCCCTCCGGTTGTCCTCAAGAACTGTGTTTCTCTGCTTACACCCTGCCTAGGTAAACTCTTTCGCCTCTGTCTTTCAACTTGTACCTTTCCTTCTTGCTGGAAGTTTGCTCTCATTCAGCCAGTCCCAAAGAAGGGTGACCATTCCCAGCCCTTTAACTATCGTCCAATTGCTTTAACATCCTGTGTCTCAAAAGTTTTTGAGTCAGTTCTTAACAAAAATTTTATAGCATCTTTCTTATCACAACCTTCTTTCTGATCGTCAGTAAGGGTTCCGTCAGGGACGCTCCACTGCCGATCTTCACACCTACCTTTCAGACTTCTGGTCATCCTCCTTTCGGGACTTTGGCGAAAGCTTTGCCATTGCACTTGACATCTCAAAGGCTTTCGATCGAGTCTGGCATAAATCTTTTGTTCCCAACTGCCCTCCTACGGTTTCTATCCTTCTATCTGTGCTTTCATCCATAGCTTCCTTTCTGGTCGTTCTATAGCTGCTGCTGTAGACGGCCATAGTTCTTCTCCTAGATCTGTTAAGAGTGGTGTTCCTCAGGTCTCTGTCCTATCACCAACTCTGTTTCTTTTGTTCATCAATGACCTTCTAAGCTGTACATCTAACCCTATCCACTCGTACACTGATGATTCCACCTTTCACCTTTCCATTCGGTTCCCGCAACATCCATCTCAGCAGTTACTTCATCAGACAAGGGATGAGGCTATGGCACACCTAATGTCTAACTTGGCTCATATCTCTGACTGGGGTAAAAATAATCTTGTTGTTTTTAATGCATCAAAGAGTCAGTTCTTACACCTATCAACCCGACAAAATCTTCCACTAATGTTTAATAATAGCCAGCTCAATCCTGCATCAACCTTGAACATGCTTGGGGTTTCATTCACTCGGGACTCATCTTGGAAAGATCACATTACATCTCTTGTAAAATCTGCTTCCAAGAGATTAGGTGTGCTAAGCCGACTCCGTGCCTTCTTTACTCTTGCACAGTTGTTGACTTTATACCCGGGTTTTATTCGCCTCTGTGTCGAGTACTACTCTGATGTGTGGGGTGGCTCCCCACATACAGCTCTTCTCAGTAGGGTGGAGTCAAGGGTTTTTCGTCTCATTAACTCTCCTCCTCTTACTGGCTCCCTTCAACCTCTGTCTCTTCGCCGCACTGTTGCATCTTATCTCTTTTCTATCGCTACTTCAATGGTCACTGCTCCTCTGAACTGTCTGCCTGCATCCCTCCACCTCTACGAGGGGTGCTTAGCAACCATCTAGCAACAAGCTCTCATCCCTTTTCTGTCCAACTCTCTAATGCAAGAGTTAACCGTTACTTCCAATCCTTCATTTATGCAACAGGGCAACTCTGGAACTGTCTCCCTCTGTATTTCCTGCTTCCTATGATTTCCAGTCTTTCAAACTCAGTGTATCCAAGCATCTCGAAATGAACGGATCTTGAATTTGGCTCTCTTTTGTATTTTTTTTTTTCTTGGAGGGAAAAATTTTGCAGGCTCCTTCTTCCATGCATAGATAAAGAAGATCTGGCCTCAGGGGAATAAAAATTTTGACCTGACAGAACATAAATACACAATGCATATATTTTAAAGAAATATATATCACGATGCAGGAAATTCCCAATACAATTAACGATTACCAGGAATGGACTGAAGGATGGTTTGGAAATAATTGTAATACATTGTCCTACTTCTGTGCAAATTTCCATCATCTTTAATACTACACAAAACCACAAAGGATAATATTCTGTGTGTTTGCATAGTTTAAATTTTGTCTTCATAAAGGCCTAAAAAAAAAAAAGAAAAGAAAGTGTATGGTGGTTTTTGTTCAGGTGTGACAAGTTGAAGGAATGAAGTAATGATATAAAATTGAAAAGTGTGTGTGTGTGTGTGTGTGTGTGTGTGTGTGTGTGTGTGTGTGTGTGTGTGTGAAACGTGGAACAGAATATGCAGAGATATGGAGTCATGTGAGTTTTTTGTTTGTTTGTTTGTATGGTTAGAAAGGAAGGAAGGGAAGAAGGAAGGAAGGAAGGAAGGAAAGAAGAAGGAAGGAAGGAAGGAAGGAAAGAAGGATGAGATGATTGAGAGAAAGTGAAGATAAGGAGGTAGAGAAGATGGGGAGAAAGAGAAGATAGGGAGAAAAAGAAGATAGGGAGAGAGAAGGTAGGGAGAATGAAAAGATAGGGAGAAAGAGAAGAGAGGAAGAAAGGGAGGATAGGGAGAAAGAAGGTAGAGAAAATGACAAGATAGGGAGAAAGAGAGGATAGGGAGAAAGGATAAGCTTAGAGAGAAAATATTGAGTAAAAGAAATTACTGAGATAGAATTTTATGAGAAAGAGGAGAAAATTCTTAGCGAGAGAAAGACAGATGTTGAGAAAGAGAAATAAATAATGTTGTAAAAGAGAGAAAATATATTGAAAAGAGAAAGAAAAGAGGAAATGAAGAAAAAGAGAAAGATATGATTGCAGAAAAAGAGAGAAAAAAAAAGTGCTAAGAAAGGGAAAGAAAATGCCGAAAAGAGAAAGAGAAAATGCTAAAAAAAGAGAGGGAGAAAATACTAATAAAGGTGAGAGAGAAAATGCCGAGAAAGAGAAACGAAGAAAAATAAAATGGAGGGTCGTGTCATAAATAAGTCGAAAAAGATATTAAAGATAGAGAAAAGGTGTGATAAAGGTGAGGGGAGGAAGATTTAGGAACGGACGGAAAAACGAGCGAGAGAGAGAGAGAGAGAGAGAAAGAGAGAGAGAGAGAGAGAGAGAGAGAGAGAGAGAGAGAGAGAGAGAGAGAGAGAGAGAGAGAGAGAGAATTAGGAGACTCACAAAGACTTATGTGAAACAGGTGAGGTTTGATATATCCCTCATTAACACCTTTATTACAGGTGTTTCCTAAGCTAAATAAAAGCACCTCTAGGCAGCAGGAGAGAAACAAAAATAAAATAACTGCTTTATTCCCTCAGTAGTGATGATACGTACCGGAAGAGACAATTCACAGGAGTATCAGTAATACAGTTGGGTTGTAGTGGTGATTAGGATATGTAAGTAGCTAACATTAGGTGCACTGTAGTCAATTTACTTTCACCTAAGGGAACTGGATCAATCAGGCAACTTGAATACACCTTGGTTACTTAAAATTCGCTGAACCTTTGCAATGAGGCAAGAAGATCGTGAAAGAAACCTGTATTAACGAAGGAAGAAATCAACCAACATATTGCCAATACTTTGTCGGGAATCGAACCAGAAACTTTCGGATGAGTGCTAGACAACTTTCCAGGAACAAGTTACCTGAATGCCAAGGTGCTGTCTCTTCCTTTCCAGACACATGGGGGAAGTGTACCTTGATTACCGGTACGTAACAAGGTGAGACAACTTTTTACCTGGTCGGAGTACGGTGGAAAGCTGCCTGGCTCTCATCTGAAAGCCCCGGGTTCGATCCCTGACAGAATAGTGGCAGTGTGTTAGTTTATGGGATAGGAATGTATCCCGTTGCTTACTGGAGTGTGTGTGGGTTTTTTTTTCCAGTGGGCCGTAGGTATATGGCAGAAATAATTCTCCTTAGTTACTAGTGAAATCAGCTCTCCCGTCTAACCACACTTCGCCATGAACTGAGCTAAAAGAGATGAGGGATTTTTGGCAAGTTAGAACAAACGCAGTAGAGCAGTGGTGGATGCTTAAAAAAAATTGTGATGGAAATAATGTAAAGCAAGATAATGTTTCCTGTGACCTTTACCCCAGGCTGAATGTGAAATGACTAGAAGCAGCTAAAATTACAGGCACAGAAGCGACACAGCCTGACACAGCTCGCCTCTGCACACTGTAATTCATTTCTCATATACATACTGTTCATTTATAGAAGTTGCCGTCAGTGGTTAGCCTCTTCAGTCTGTGGATGACTAACTATATTGTTGCTGTTGTTGCCACTTCCGGATGATTTTATGCACCTCAGGAACCATTTATCGAACTGGAGGGGTTGTAAATAGCCTTGTCTATCCCTCCGCTTCAAGAAGCCTCCCTCAAGCTGAGTAAAATCGTCTGGCGTTAGCTGAAATACAGGACAAAGCTCTTCCTTCTCCCGCCAAGCCGTCATGAAAATAGTGTTCAACCTTCCGTACTCGGCAGCCAAAGAGTTGACTTGTTATTACACTGATACACGATTGAATTTTCGTTAATGTGAGTCGTTAATGGCTACACGTAATTAGGTGCTTAGTAATTAATACGTGAAGGTGGAGAGGGACGCCTTCACGTGGTGGTGCCGATAGGATATTACCACACCCTGAATAAAGGATGGTGGGCGGCAGAAGAAGGTCAGCTTCAACCTGTAGTCCTCTGGCTTCACGTTCATATGACCCTGAGTCACCAACAGTACCACCACCACCACCACCATCACCTCCACCACCACCACCACTACCATCACCACCACCACCACCACCACCATCATCACCTCCACCACCACCACCACCACCACCACCACCACTACGAACAACAAAAACAACAACAACAACAATAACAACAACAACAACTATAACTACTACTACTCTTACTACTACTCTACGACTACTTCTGCTACTTCTTCTACTACTAGTACTATTTCTTCCTCTACTACTACTACTACTACCACTACTACTACTACTACTACTACTACAACTATTATTACCACCACCACCACCACTAACACCACCACCACCACCACCACCATACTACCACTGTACTACCACTCCTACTACCACTACCACAAGTTATTGATTGGTTTATGACTGATACATAATTGTACTTGCATTATGTAAGCAAGTCAGTGGTTACAGGTAATTAACAGGACCTGACTGCCTCCCATAATTACACTGGGGCCAAGAGACAGGTTAATTGACTCATCATTTCCAGCCTGTTGTGTCATAGGGTAATTGCTTCGTTAAACCTGTAATTGAGGGCAAAAAGCTGGTTACAGTTATATTAGAGGTGATTATGAGTGATTAGGCTCCTCCGTCACTGTCGAGAAACAATCTATCTATCTATCTATCTAATGCCAGACGCCTTAATCCCGTAAGGGGTGGCCACAAACAAATCGTCTCCATGTCTCCCTGTCGAGAAACTGTGACGACTCATTATCACACGTTAATCAGTGAAATTATCCATATCCCATATTTTACGTTCATTCTGCAAGGGAAACACGCGGCTCAAGAAAGCTCCCTAACGCCATTTCCTAAGCGATTTATTTTGTTTATAACATCTTGCTGTCCCCTTCTGTGTTACATAAATCCTTCCAATATCGCCATACTCTGCGTAAATAACGTACAAAAAGATATTAACCACCCACATCCAAAAATAAATCGCTAAGGAAGAGGTGCTAGGGAGCTCCTTTAACTAACGAGGATGCAAGCCTAAATAATGTTTTCTTGGCCTAACGTTATTTATTGTCCTTTTTTTTACTATATATTTTACGACACAAGAATTTCTTAAACGTTCCACGGATTCCTTAAACGTTCCACGGATTCCTTAAACGTTCCACGGATTCCTTAAACGTTCCACGGATTCCTTAAACGTTTCACGGATTCCTTAAACGTTTCACGGATTCCTTAAACGTTTCACGGATTCCTTAAACGTTCCACGGATTCCTTAAACGTTTCACGGATTCCTTAAACGTTCCACGGATTCCTTAAACGTTTCACGGATTCCTTAAACGTTTCACGGATTCCTTAAACGTTTCACGGATCCCTTAAACGTTTCACAGCGAGAGGTTCCTTCAAAGCTGTAGGTAAAAGGAATCGTCTGAGGGTGATAGGATTGAAATAAGGGACAAGCATGCCATTCTCGTACACAGGTTAACCCTCTCATGATCAGGGTAACTCTGGCCAGACGATTTTATTGAGTCAGTATTGGAGCCTGAGAGTGCTAATGCGGAATAATTTTAGTTTTCATTCCAGGTAGCGCCAGGGTTTATTTAGGTGAGAGTCATTGGGGATTGAGAGTGTGTATCATTGTGCCAACAGGTTCTCTTCACTGGCTATTCACAGTATTGACTCCCTTTTCCCATATTATGCAATGCTTTATCCACTGCTCACCTAAAGTCGACCCACGTGTTCCCTGCAGCATTCATCGACCTAGTGCGATCCACTTCCCTCTTCTTGCAGTTCTAGCCAGTCACTCAATCCCCCGAACAGGGTCTTATGTTACTAATTACTGGCTAATCTATCTATCTATCCATCTATTGTCAGACGCCTCAATCCCGTTCGGGGTGGCCACAAACAGATCGCGTCCACGTCGCCCTGTCTCCCGCCATTTCACTGCCCCGCTCCCAACTCACACCCCCCTCTCTCATATACCTCTCCACCCTATCCCTCCATCTCATCCTCGGCCTCCCCCTCCCTCTTCCCCCCTCCACCTCACTCACATACACTCTCTTCGTCAGTCTTTCACCCTCCAACCTCTCCACATGGCCAAACTTACTAATGCACTTAAATAATGAACCCTCTATGACGCTTTCTCTGTTGATGACCTAATGGGTGGATTGTAAGGGAGACCACTGCACCGATAAGACCAGCAGTAATTATAGTATCGTCATGGTTGAGATTTGGGCCCATGTTGTTATAGCATCTCTTACGGTACTCAAAATCAGTCGAAGAATAATTTCATAAGGTTCCTCACACATTTGCCGGGATACTTTGCATATGCCGCCACCACCACTGCCGCCGCCACCAACACCACTGCCAACACTACCATCACCACTGCCAACAACACTGGCAACACTAATCCATCGCTACACCACGACCACAACACGAGTATCACCCCTACCACTACGAGCAACACATCACCACCACAACCACCACCACAGCCAACATTACCACCACCACTACCAACACTAATCCAGCACTAAACCACCATCACAACACCACAACACCCCTGCCATCACCACCACCACATCACCACTACACTACAACAGCGTCTCCATCAGAACACAAGAAAATGTGTTACCGAAATTTTCCCGGCAACGCAGTCTCATAGTCAGAGAGGAAAAAAAGAAGTGTGACTCAATTTGTCAGTTTCACTCCCCCCTCCTGTTCCCCACTCCCCCCTCTCCTCTTTCATACTTCCTCATCTCTCCTGACAGCTGGTGAGGCGGTGGAGAGGGACGGTGGGAGGGGGCAGGGTGTGGAGAGGCAGGAAGGTGGGTACATGAAGGGAAGGGGAAGGTTGCAAAATGATTACCTTAACTTTAAAAAAATCAACTAATTTACACCATACACCCACTCCAGCACTTGAGCCAGTTTCTTCTTCACTCTATTGGCCATTATCTCTGTATGCCTCGTGTTTCACTTCCTACAAAACCCATGAAAAAAATAAGTAGGGATGGGTGAAGAGATCAGACTAAAATACCTCCGTGGAATGTTAACGGACAGAAGCAGTCCAGTATGTATTTCCAGTACAGTATATACAACGACATTATATTCCTATATGTAAAAATTTCATACAAAAGTTAGTAAAAATCATCATCAGTCTAAAATGGCCTAATATAAGTCTAGTAGTGCTGAAGCCAGAGGGGTGGTAAAATTGGCCCCATCCAGCCTGCAATGTGTCCACCTCAAATTTCCAGGGAGAATATCCTCGCACGCCCCGCGTTGTGGTGTGGATGTGGAGGTGATAGAAAGCGTTAGTAGAAATACATTAAGGTGGTTTGGCCATGTGGAGAGGATGGAGGGCGAGAGGACAACGAGGAGAGTGTATGTGAGTGAGGTGGATGGGGGGAGAGGGAGGGGGAGGCCGTGGGTGAGATGGAGGGATGGAGTGGAGAGGTACATGAGAGAGGGGGATGTAAGCTGGGGGGAGGACAGTGAAATGATGGGGGACAGGGCGACATGGAGGCGATTTGTTTATGGCCACCCCTTACTGGATTAAGACGTCTGGCAATAGATAGATACATGGACCCCTAATTAGTTCCTCTCAGTCCAGCTTAAAGATAGGCTTGATCACTCCATTTTCCTCATCCGAACTATGCTCCTGTAGTCTAGAAAGTAACTCTCATAATTATATAAACTATTAAACAAAAGCATTCGGGGACCGAATACTATTCGCGCGCCAGAATATGTCGTTGGATAAGGTACCAATTACCTACAAAATAAATACGAACATTCACTAAACTCTACGGAATGCATTCACCGCGCTTCGCTAAAAGCCAGTCAGTATTAAAATACATATGGCAGCTGGTATTCGGTCGTCATTGATCAAATCCACACCAAAAGTAATAGGCTCCCGCGCATGCACATAGTTGCTATTTCCCAAAGGTTTGGTGAAAATTCGTCCTCAACTTTTCGAGATATATTGGGAACAGATACAGAGAGAGAGAGAGAGAGAGAGAGAGAGAGAGAGAGAGAGGGACTTTGGCAAAAACGTTATCTCTCTGCCATGCTAAAGGCGTGTGATAACAAAAGCGTTACCGGTTCTTCGAGATGCAAATATTCTACACGTCAACCGAGCGCAATTAAACACAGGTAAAGGCATGACTTACACGCAGACGTCAGCGCAGCAAAAACCTTCAGTGAAATATCCCTTCCTGAACAAGCAATTATTTTCATTTACGTATTAAGTCAAAACAGAGCAATTACCACCTCACTCTGGGGCAGTAAGTGTGACACAAACGAGGTTGGTGTGCTGAGGTGAAGATAGATTACACCACACCACACCACACCACACCACACCATATTGGATCACACCACGCCACACCACATCACACCTTATCGCACCAGACCACTACATTGCATGACGCACGCACCACACAACATCTCTCACACCATACCACATCACACACACCATACCACATCACAAAGCACCTCAATGTACATCACACAATACCATACCACACTACATACCACCACACCACACCACACCACACCGTCACTACAGATACAACACAGCGATGGGGGCAGGAACACTCACTTAAAACTGCCTAAGCTCACCTGGACAACAACAAAAATACACACACACACACACACACACACACACACACACACATACACACACAAACCTCTCGTACTGAAGGGGTTAAGTATTCGTCCCTGACACTGCAGACGTCACGCAGTACAGGTAAATCACAAGGTAATTAACCACTTCAGCACGACAACGTATTGGTGTAGTATTATCCTGCCACCTTCAGACGATTTTATTAAGCTTGGGGAGAGAGAGAGAGAGAGAGAGAGAGAGAGAGAGAGAGAGAGAGAGAGAGAGAGAGAGAGAGAGAGAGAGAGAGAGAGAGACTACAAACTGATTAATGGAGACTATTCCTAACCTCTTCACTACGGATGGTATTTTTAAAATTAGCAGAATAATCGGTAGGAAAAATAAACTATGAAAAGAAATTCATCATTTTTAGAGCCACCCCTTCAGTCCGATTACGCTATTCTTTGCTCTCTCCAGGTGATAAGATAAGGCTACTGAACAGTATAGCTTATATAGAGCCTTGATTAACGCCTTCAGAACGACATGTCTCATTGAATCTAAGTACAGTCCTATGGTGGTAGTCTGAATATGGAAAAATACGTGTAATTAAATACGAAAATACGTCTTATTACACCTGAAAATATGTCTAATAATGAAAAAATGTTATTATGAAAAATACATCTAATTATAACTGAAAATACGTCTTATTAAATGGAAAATACGTCTAAATAAATACGGAAATACGTCTAATTACAACTGAAAAATGTCTAATTAATGGGAAATATGTCTGATTAAATACGAAAATACGTCTAATTACAACTGAAAACGTTTAATGAGAAATACGTCTGATTAAATACGTTTAATTACAACTGAAAAATGTCTAATTAATGGGAAAAACGTCTGATTACGAAAATACGTCTAATTACAACCGAAAAATGTCTAATTGAGTAATGCATCTAATTAAATATGAAAAACACGTCTAATTATAACTGAAAATACGTCTAATTAAATATAAAAAATGCGTCTACTTATAACTGAAAAAATACGTCTAATTAAGTGATAAATACGTCTAATTGATACTGAAAAATACGTCTAATTAATTATGAAAAACGTGATAATGAAAAATACCTCTAATTAAATGTAAAAAATGCCAAATATATGATTATACGTCTAATTAAATATGGAAAATACGTCTAATTAAATATGGAAATTACGTCTAATTAAATATGGAAAATACGTCTAATTAAATGTGGAAAATGCATCTAATCAAATGTGGAAAATACGTCTAATTAAATGTGGAAAATACGTCTAAGTGAATATAAGAAATACGTCATTGTGGTGAAACTGTTAATAAAGATAAATACAGTACGTCATTGGAGTGAGGAATGAAAAATACGTCATTGGGCTGAAGAATGCAAAATACGTCATTAGGGTGCAGAATGCAAAATACGTCATTGGGGGGAAGGATGCAAAAAACGTCATTGGAGTGAAGAATGCAAAATATACGTCATTGGGGTGAAGAATGCATAATACGTCATTGGAGTGAAGAATGCAAAATATACGTCATTGGGGTGAAGAATGCATAATACGTCATTGGAGTGAAGAATGCAAAATATACGTCATTGGGGTGAAGAATGCATAATACGTCATTGGGGTGAAGAATGCAAAATACGTCATTGGGGTGAAGAATGCAAAATATATACGTCATTGGGGTGAAGAATACAGAACATGTCGCTGGGGTGAAGAATGCAAAATATGTCATTGGGGTGAAGAATGGAAAATATATACGTCATTGGGGTGACGCTGTTAATATTTAGTCATGGTATTGCATGGTTCGAAAAAAAAAAAAAAACGCACTTCGGCTAAAAACATAATTAAGATGTGATGGGAAATTCGTGTCGCATTGAGTGTCTGGCCGGAACGATGGAAATAATTTTGATTATGACGATGGAAGAAAAAAATGTGGCTACGAATCGAGAAAAACTGATGGCCATTATATTAGTTTTCGTTTTTTAAGATTTGATGAAATTGTCGTCCTGTGCACTGATCCACCACCCTGACCCTTCAGCACACACACCCCCATCACCCTCATCACCCCATCTCCCCCACCACCCTCACCCTTCTCCTCCACCACCCTCGCACCCTCTCCTCCAGCCACCTCTCCCCCATCGCACCATCCACACACAATCTCCTCTCTCCTGTTCCTTCCTCCCTCACCTCCCTGACCTCTCCCCCTCACACCCTCACCCATTATCAACACAAAACAGCGTCTAGTCGTGTTGAACCCTATTACGTAAGTCAAATTTCCCGCTATTCAGTGTCGCAGGTTTAATTAATCTCTAGAGTTTTACGAGAGCTTACAAAGTGGCTGTGTTTTAATATCCATGACAGGTGATAGGTAGACAGGCTGATACATAGATAGATAGATAAATGGATACATAGGTAGATAGATTATAGACAGATTGATACATAGACAGATAGATAGATAGATAGATAGGTAGATAGATAGATTATTGACCACAGATTTGGAGATAAGATAATGTTGCTAGAATAAAGAAAATCGTACTTGAAGCAACTGCAAAATAATACAGCACATCCACAAAATATGATTGAACAGTATTCGAGAAAATAAATACAGAAATAATAATAATAATAATAATAAAAATAATAATAATAATAATAATAATAATAATAATAATAACAATCGCCTGTTTGTGCAATTACTACTTGGTATTGTTTGGCAACTCTAAAATGACATCACAGAATAACATCAAATCTGACGCCACAAAAAAAAAAAAAAAAAAAAAAAATCTGACACCACAAATCTGAAAATTTTACAAAAACATGAAAACCTAAATATCTGACAAATCGAAAAAAAAAAACAAGAAAAAAAAACAATCTGACAGCACTCTGAAATTTTTACACAAACCTGAAAACCTGACAAAAATCTGAAAATTTTATAAAAAACCTGGAAAACTGATAAAAATATGAAAATCTTGACAAATATCAAGAAATTTGACAGTAAGTTGAAAATCAGACAAAAATTTGAAAACTGAAAAAATCTGAAAATTGGACAAAAACTGGAAAAACCATAGAAATCCGAAAATCTTGGAAAAAATCTAACAAAAGCCTGAAAATCTGAGGAACATCTGAAAATCTGACAAAAATATGAAAACCTGAAAATCTGACGAATCTAAAAATCTTAAAGAATCTAAAACTCTGAGCAAATTCTGAATATATGAGAAAAACCTGACATCACAAAAACTGAACTGACATCACGAAGTCGCTTACAAATGAGGCTGTGACAGAAGACATCTCGTGTTTGCAATTCACTGTGGTGTTGAACTGGCGGTGGTCGTCCCCGTAAGGTATCCCGTCCATTGTTTGGTACTGTACAGTGCTAACAACTTCTCTTATTTATTCCTTCTATCTCCAGACGATTTTATTCATCTTTGGAGGGTTCTAGGATAACGAAGGAGTTAAGGAGAAAGATTAAACCCTCTAGTCCGAGAGTTCATCTGTACACTGAATAACATCGTTTGAAGATGGCAAAAAAAAAAAAAAAAAAAAAAAAACTCCAAGGGTTGAAAAATGTATCATATTTTGAGCTAAAGGAGTTTTTCGTTTTTTCTCTTCGTTCTTTTTTTTTTCTTTTAATTTTTTCAGTTTGGCATTCTGGTATGGGCGTAGACCACAAGATCCGTTCCCGTGGTCCACTTGTCGGAATACCAGGGCTCTTGACTCTAACGCATCACCAAATCGTCACTATTCTAATGAACCACGGTTTTTACAAGATAGCGATAGGGATTGACAGCACAAAGGTAATGCAGTTTGCTTTCACATGACGGAACTAGGCGACTTCCCAAACCTGAATACAAAGATGAAGTTACATAAAAGTCGATGAGTCAGAGTTATGAGATTGGAATGAGTCTTCATGGTTAGGCTATTATTATAAACGGCACTCCAGTCTCACGAATATATCACTAACTAAGCTAAAAGGGTTAAAGATTTTTGCTAGGTTAGAAAAACGAGTGGTGTTCTTTAGGTGACGATTTCAGTTTGTGGACGAAGAGTGAAAACTTTATTATGAAACCTATTTATCTGATTATTTCCCAGAAGAACTGATAACTGAGCCCACTTCCACATGAACCCTTCCTCCACTCACACACACCAGAGAGAGAGAGAGAGAGAGAGAGAGAGAGAGAGAGAGAGAGAGAGAGATAATATACACACAGCCATCTCCCGTGACGTTATGAGCACAATGACATGACATTATCTGAGCAAGGGCGTGTGAATGTGTTCATGTGAGTGTGATGGAGTGACATAACACCTGTGATAAAACACACACACACACACACACACACACACACACACACACACACACACACACACACACTTGTTTCAGTCATTCCCTCCCCCCCTTTTCCTGCTGACACTGGCTATATAGCTCCCATGTCCAAAAAAGCATCTCCCCCACACTCCTTACCCTCTCTCTCTCTTTCTCTCTCTCTTTCTCTCTCTCTCTCTCTCTCTCTCTCTCTTTTACTCCACCTCCCGCTGTCACTGGCTATATAACTCCGTGTTCAACTTTGGCCACCACCACGCTCTCACATGGACGCCCCCGCGCAGTACACAACTTTTTTACGCTTCTGAAGTTTTATGTTTGGCTCTCTGTAGGGTGGAGTGTTGTTTTGTTTTTTGTTTGTCAGTAATCGTTTCTCCGACACTTGTTTTAGAACCGAGTAGCTACAGACTGGGTAAAAAAAAATTCCAGATGATTAAGAAAGCATACTCCCATCCTGTAGAAATGTACAAGATCATCTGTGTGTGGGAAGCGTGCCCAGGTTTTTAATAATTGATTAATCAGTGAACGAATCAGACAGATAAGGTAGGGTCTGACTGTTCAGGTGACGATGTGGTTTGTTCAGTGAGTCATAATAAGTACCGCCACTGGGATGCGTAGTTTCATGTGTGCTATGAAAGAGGCAGACAGTACAGGGGAGGGCAGAAACAGGAGCGAAAGGCAATTTAAAAGGACTTGCTTTGTGATGTGGTAAATTACAGGTTTGTGTTTTGATCAGTGCTTCACCAAGGGCACTGTACTTGGCTACTTGCGAGTTTGAGGCTACGAGGAACTTGGCAATATCTACACTGATAATTTTCATAGTATCAACATTACTTGCGTTTAAAACAGATGAATATCGTCTGAAAATAGCATTGGCATAACGTCATGTACATGCTGAACAAGGCTATGCTTAGATTTAGCACCAAATTAGGAAACTGATCGATATCTCAAACACTGTGAAATGATGGTCTTCGATATTATACTCCTTATTCACGGATAAATTGAAACATAAAGTTCTTCAGCAAGTACTTGATATTAGGTCAAAGCTATTTGCATACGGTATTATTCATTCTCTTACGCAAATTATGTTATTACTAGGAAAATTATCAAGTCGATATTTTTTTACTTGTAACTCAGCCAAAAACTAGCAAGTGGCTGATTGAGAAGTGATTTTTTTTTCTTTTTCATGCGTGCTACGATCAATAAGTGTGTACTTTGTATGCTGTGTTACCCGTGCTGCTCCACTGCTGCGATGTACGAGGTTATTATGGGTGCGTTACCAGCTGCACGTACATACTGCCAGCTTGCCCAGTAAATACACACACACACACACACACACACACACACACACACACAGAGAGAGAGAGAGAGAGAGAGAGAGAGAGAGAGAGAGAGAGAGAGAGAGAGAGAGAGAGAGAGAGAGAGTGAGTTTACACAACACTTCCAAGTCACACACACACACACACACACGCGCGCGCAATTCTTATACCTGCGTGATAAAATAGTGATGCAATCTTGAGCGTCAACATGGCTGGCCGACATGAACCAAAACTTTTGAAACGAGGCGAGCGATGCTTAATGTAACAGGTACGAGAAGGCTTCACTGTTTCGTACATGAACGTTTATATGAATACATTTTATTTACTTACTTACTTACGTGTGTGTGTGTGTGTGTGTGTGTGTGTGTGTGTGTGTGTGTGTTTCTCCCTCATGATTGCCTCTTATTTACTGTGTGTGTGTGTGTGTGTGTGTGTGTGTGTGTGTGTGTGTGTGTGTGTGTGTGTTTCTCCCTCATGATTGCCTCTTATTTACTGTGTGTGTGTGTGTGTGTGTGTGTGTGTGTGTGTGTGTGTGTTGCCTCTCATGAACACGTCTCATTTACTTGTGTGTGTGTGTGTGTGTGTGTGTGTGTGTGTGTGTGTGTGTGTGTGAGCTTGCCTTTTCCCCCTATCTCCCGTCTCAGCATTTCCTTTGTTATATCCGTCATGTTATCCTGTTATTTCCTACACCACACTTTCACCATCATTAACCCCTTCACTACCCCGTGCATACCACCAATCACAGCTATTACCACACCATCACCTCTAAAAATCTTTTCACCTTAACTTGGCCCAAATTTTCGTCATTTTGCAGTTGGAAAAAAAAATGCCATGGCTCTTCATCTTTTCCATAACAATGCTTCGTGACCAAAATCATATTCTAGTGTTAATTTCCTGTTGCAACTCAGCTTTCAAGTTGGAGAGACGGCAAATTTAGGCCAAGTTAAAGTGAACAGTATAGTAATTGCATATCCAGGTCAAGTACAAACCCATCCCTTCATTCCATAGAGACACAACACACAGCCTTGCACCCCTGCCCATACACCTTATTTATTACCTCAACACCTGTAGCTATAGCCCATTCCAAATTAGAGAAAGACACATCACCCAGAAAGAGCATACCTCCGCCAATATCGATACCAGACAACTCAGATCACTACCAAAATTCAGGCAACTCTTCCTTGACACATGATCCATATAACTACATTTTTCATTAAAGTCTATCGGTAAATTTTTAGATATCTTGTGGAGTAGCAAAAAAACAGTCCTGAACTGGGACTCAAACTCATCACTACTAAAATTGTCAACTCTTCCTTGGCCCATGACTCACAAATCCACAAAATATCAAAATCCATCAATACTTGTTTGAGATACAGTGGACAGACAAACAAACACACAGACCAACGGGGGTGAATACATAAAGCCCTCCAACTCCCATGTCGGAGCTCATAATTGTCTCAGGTGATGGAGTTAAATGAAGGAGTATGGGCAGGTGTGCAAAGAGGGAGTCGTGGCCGAGAGCAGAGAGAGAGTCACTTTAATTTGGAGTAAATCTGACACATGCTGCTCCTTCAGGCAATATAATGTAGGCAGCACAGTGGGTAAGTTTAGAGCTTTTACATGCGGGGATTCTTGTAAAGCGTCTCATTCACTGATTATACCCCTGTGTGTGTGTGTGTGTGTGTGTGTGTGTGTGTGTGTGTGTGTGTGTGTGTGTGTGTGTGTGTGTGTGTGTGTGGTGGGACGCTCATTTAAGTTAGATCAGTGACGGTCACTGGAGGTCACGACACTGATGGCACCAGCTTAATGACTTTACACACACACACACACACACACACACACACACACACACACACACACACACACACACACACAACTCTAGAACTGTCTTCCTCTGTCTGTATTTCCTACTGCCTATGACCTCCAGTCTTTTGAACACGGTGTCCAAGCATCTCGAGATGAACGGATCCTGAATTCGGCTTTCTGTTATTTTATTCTTTCCTGGAGAGAACAATCTTGTGGGCTTCAGGCCTTTGGTTCCTTCTTCCTTGCTTAATACATACATAAATACATACACGTGTTTTTTTTCTCGTAACTGATTAATAATTTCATCGGGAACTGTCCATCAACGTCTCCTTGTTTTCTCAGCAACAACCATCGACTCCTCATCTACACTCTTCAACAAATAATTGAATTTAGTTTTTTATGCCCCATCCCTGTGTGTGTGTGTGTGTGTGTGTGTGTGTGTGTGTGTGTGTGTGTGTATCCTGCCTGGCGGGCTGAAATTACACCAAGAGAAAGGGAACGACCCCCAGTTCTCTCGTAATTACTCAACATTACAAAGCATTTATTCAGGTTTACAGTGAGGAGAACAGTACCTATCAGCACTAAACTTCACTCACCGATCAGTAATTGTTAACGTTTTTGAAGGTTTATTGCAGGGTTTTATTTTATTTTCTGTTGTGTGCCGCTCATACACGGGAAAAAAAAAAAAAAGCAAGTGTTTGGAAATGTGTTGGAATCATTTTTCCCGCGGCGCTGAAAAAAAAAAAAAAAAAAAAAAAAAAGAGGGGTGAGGGAGGGCTCGTCTGTTTTGCGTATTTTTCTGACTCACTTCCGTCTAATTCAGTCTTGCGCTTCGTTCGGGATTCATTTTCAAGTTCAGATATTAAGCACTTCACTCACTGCTCATTCTGTGTTTTCTTCAAGTTTTTTCTCCCGCTACGCATTTATAAGTTACCGAATTATACTTCCGTGGTGAAATTGCTTAAAGATATCTATTACAATTTCGGCCCGACTTAGACCTCTTTTAATAGCTGAGTAGGGCAAAACCCCTCACACTGTTCATTCCATATTCACTCCAATTCTTCTATGCTGACACATATTTATGACTGCAAAAATTATACCCACGTAGTGAAACTGTGCTTACTGTGATATACGATAAACAGTTTGGGCCCGACTTGGACCGTCTTCAGGTGTCCACATAAGACCGAAAAAGGGAAAGTCTAGAGAAGGGAACGTAGAGACATGAAGGAAATGGAAAAGTATGCAGGATTTTAGGATAGAGGTGTTTATTTTCCTTTTAAACAATTACCGACAGTGTTAAATCAAGGCAATATTTAGCCCATTAGTGCCAGTACTTCCTATGTGAGCTGTTTTGCTGGAAGGGTCCTAAGCGTGCTGTCCTCCGCTGATAGGCTTATAGTCACGAAATCTCATAGGCCCGTACCCTGAGTTTCCTCCCTTATTACCTGCCGCGATAGCGAAAATGGTATTGTTTTCAATTTGTCTGTCAGTCTGTGTGTCCGTTAGCACGATAGAAAATCTACGAGTTCGAAATTGGTGAAAGCAGGTCAAGGTCAAGGTCATATTCTGAGTCGCGCTAGATATGTATCGGTTTGCGGCTGGTGTGATTCCCCCCTTGGGCGGGCCTCCAGTTAACTTTTGAAATTGCCTACTTCAGCAGATGGGTAAGGTCTGGTGGGGCAAGCTTCACACAGAGACACCCTCCCCTCATGTGGAACAACCGCCTCCACTTACAAGTAGTACAGGCGGTGGGGTGCAGGAGGGGTTCTGGGACAAAAGGTGACTATTTTTTTTTTACCTAGTCTGGACCAGATTGTCGTTCTCTACAGCTTATTTCACGTAGTCCAGTGGCTGAAAATGACAATACTGCGACTCAGCATCCTTTCCATTGCGCTTCCTCGTGACTAGCATCATACTCAGGGTCTATCTTTTGTTACATCTCAGCGTTCAAGATTTAGGGATGGCAATTGTAGGCCAAGTTAGACTAAAAAGGCCAGACTTTATTAATTTATGCCTCGTGTCTGCTGTGTTGGGGCTGTGTTGGTCAGAGCACAGGAAAAGCTTGACGTAAACACAGCACAGCAACCCTTGTAGATCGCATTTCCCTGGCAAAGATACCTAACCCATCTCAGCTTGGTTGACAGGTAGGTGGAGTCAGACTGGAAAGTTGATTTGACTAGTAACCAAGGAGACTCATTCCTGTCTCAGAACTAAAGCTCATTGAATTTTATGCAACCACGACTTAGTATTCTAGTGATGTGTGTGGTTCAGTTCCGTCAGATGAAAACAAATCTAGTATTGATATGTGCAGGCAATTGTACCTTGCTATGATTTACCTTGTGCTCTCTCTCTCTCTCTCTCTCTTTCTCTTTCTCTTTCTCTCTCTCTCTCTCTCTCTCTCTCTCTCTCTCTCTCTCTCTCTCTCTCTCGGAACAGCTTGAAAGGATTAGCGCAGAATTTACCCATGCCCTTTGTCGTATCTGCATAAATAATTCGTAAGTTTTTTCTGAAAGGAGAGAGAAGGGCTTTGTAGAGAAATTTGCCTTGTCCCTTCTTTTTTCTTCTACGGTTCAAAATCTGAGCTAGACAAAAAATTGATCCAAAATTGTTGATTCTCGATGCTGACAATACGCTTTTCCCTCTAACTTGGCCTAAAATGTGCCATCTCTCCATCTAGAATGTTCAGTTGTAAGGACATCAGCGCGAATATGATGCTAGTTACGAAGAAGTGATGTGGGAAGGAGTAGAGCTGTCGTAAAGCCTTATTCTGCCACTAAGCTTTGGGAAATAAGCTGCAAAAGGACGAAAAGCTCCACCAGGGTAATGCAAACGAGCTGACACACTGATCATCTCAGCTTGACATCAGGGCCAGATCCAGCACTTTGGATAAGGGGGGAGGGGACGTGATACCTAGGGGAATTAGCTACCTCATAATCTACGAGAATTCAGTCAGACCATAACACACTTCTGTTATACCCGTATTAATCCTGGAAGTACGATAGGATTTATGTGAAATTTTCATTGCATATACTTTGGTAAATAACGTTGTTCTTTTTTTATAAGAGTGCATTGGTCTGCCAAAACAGGGGGGGAGGGGAGGCGCACACCCCATACGCCCCCTCCCGGCCAAATCCGTGCCTGGTCTCTCTCTGGAAGGTTAGATCAGTGCAGTAGTGTGGTGACAGGTGGGCTGACACACAAACAAACGCCATGACTGACACCAGAGACCGTAAAACTTCACACTTCAGTTAACTTTAGAGCCCCAGAACTGAGCCTGGGGTTAGTGGTTGTACGACACACACACACACACACACACACACACACACACACACACACACACACACACACACACACACACACACAGAGAGAGAGAGAGAGAGAGAGAGAGAGAGAGAGAGAGAGAGAGAGAGAGAGAGAGAGAGAGAGAGAGAGAGAGAGAGAAAGTCATTAGCAGTGTGTTTGTCGGGGTGAGAGAGTGTGAAGGAAGAGGAAACAGGAGAAAGAGATAAGAGAGAAGGAAATGGAGAAGGGAAAGAGAGGATGAGTGAAGAGGGAGGGGAGGAGGACTGGAGAGGGGGAGAGGGAAATGTGAGAAGGAGAGTAGGGGGAGAGGAGGAAATGAGAGGATGAGAGAGGGGGAGGGAGAAGATTAAGGAGAGGGAGTGAGGGAGGTGAGGAAGAAGAAGGTGGCGGGAGGGGAGAAGAAGAGGAAAGGGGGATGAGAGGCAGATGATGGGGGGAATAAAGAGAGGAGGGAAGGGGGGAGAGGAGTAGGTGAAATGATGGAGGAGGAGAGGGAGAGGGAGAAAGGGAGATGAGAGAAAGATGAAGGCGGAGAGGGAGGGAATGAGATAAGGTAAAACACACATAAACACATATTCACTCTAGTAAGCAGTGTAGGTTTGCATTAGGGGGGGTAAGGCACAGGTAACTCTCTCTCTCTCTCTCTCTCTCTCGCCAAGCACTCCATGATATTAGTTTGCCATGTGAATGTTCGTGTGGGTTCACGTCTAAGGTCCCCGTATTGTGTGTGTGTGTGTGTGTGTGTGTGTGTGTGTGTGTGTGTGTGTGTGTGTGTGTTCTTAAGAATCCATGTACAGAAATAAGCAATCTCTTCATAGACGGAGATACCATATATATCTATTATTTTTTTTAACTTGTCATAATTTCTGATAGTCATGTAGTTCCTGTTTACCATTAACTAAGATATCAACAGAAAACAGATGAAAAATACTAACTTCCTTAAATAATACCAGGCCATCAATTAACGTGTTGAAAGTAGCCTAATACACTATCCACTCGCCAGAAAGTTCATGTGGCCAGTGTGTGTGTGTGTGTGTAATTTAACAGGTGTGGGAATGTCCGGTTATGTATTCACGGGGCGCAGGTCCAAAAGTTGCAGTAAATTGTGGGAAATGTTGCAGTCAGCGAGGCCATCACCGCGGCGGGTGTGATGTGGCCTTAAAGCAGGATGGTGTGCTTTGTAATGTGGAGGAAGTGCAGGGAGAGAAAAAGGAAAGAAAAAAAGAAAAGGGAAAGAAAAACAAGAGAATTCTTTTTTCATCACTTTTGGAGCTTACCTGGGATTTCTTCACCTGTTCATTTCTGCAAGAGGTAATGTAATATTCTCGCCCGTGATAGTGATGCAGTGTTAGCAATAAGGAAGAATTAATAACATACAAGACAGAATTTGTAGTATGCAAATCAAATCGGTATGGAAGAGACACGAGCAGGGAGAGCCACCTGACTGTGAAAATATTAAAACTGTTAAGAGGAAGCGGAGTTTGTATGGTTGTAAATTGTTTATTGGTTTATTGTAGCAACATATATTTTTTCCCAACCTGCTCTTCACTTTCCCAGCCACAACAACAGACATTTATGAAAAACAGTGCTGTAAGGTACAAGGAACAACACTGAGGAGCTATTGTCAAGCCACACACATATCGGTATATTTCTATATATCTAATGCCAGACGCCTTAATTCCGAAAGGGGTGGCCACAAACAGATCACCTCCATGTCACCCAGTCCCCCGCCATTTCACTGCTCTGCTCCCGGCTCACACCACCCTCGCTCATATACCTCTCCTCTCCATCCCTCCATCTCATCCTCGGACTCCCCCTCCCTCTCCCCCCTTCCATTTCACTCACATATACTCTCCTCGTTAGTCTCTCGCTCTCCATCCTCTCCACATGGCCAAACTTTTGCTGGCTCTAATATTACTGTTTTTTTCATGGGCAAACTGACAAGCAAAGTAAATTATATGTATGAAAAATATATAGATAGACTGACAGATAGATATTTAGAACAGTCAAAACAAATGACCCCTGTTCATTTCGAGAGGTTGCTAGCGTCTGCATGGTATGGTAGTGAAAAGCTAATGGTTGTAAATGCAGAGAAACATGACCCTGCTTTACACGAAACCAACATTTTCTGGCATAATCTTCTTAATGTACCTGGACTCATACATTCTTCACACCATTACCTGATTACTTGCTGTGTCGAAATATAAAGATTTTCATTCATCATACACTCCCTCCGCGTAATACTGGAACGGTGTATGTTGGGCGGTTGACGAGATTAACTTTTCTCTTTTTTTCTTTTTTAAGTTCGTGGGTAAATTAGACGTGTGGACGCCTGAGTTGGGTTACAAATAATGCTGAAAAACTATAATGTACCTAGAACTTATTATGGAAAGAATCCTGGAAAGGCGTATATACAGGATACATTCTGTAGCATTCTGTCAGGTGAGTTTTTAGATCTTTCGTATTGTGTTTCATGATTTAGGTACTTGGTCAGTAGTCAGAGTGTTGTTATTAATATTTTCTCCATTAACAGTTGACTGGGACTCGTGTGAAGGTTATCCGTGCTATTAAATGCTTGAAAACAATGAACTTTATTTTATTTATCTTTTGTATGATGATGGTGGTAGGAAGGAAGAGGAGACACATGCGCATAGGTGACTGCGTAGTGAATATAGCGGATGCATAGACTTTTAATTTTTCGTTCCCGTGCATGATTTTGGTTGAGAGTGATTCCATGCCATTCATGCCTGGTATTAATGTGGTCAGCCTGATGACGTCTTTTAAAATTCATTCTTTCTTTCATGCGTTTTTATTCAGTTTTGAGAAGATCTGGCTTAGTGAAGGGATCAGTAAAGGCTGTACCTAAGAAAGCAGAAACGAAATTCAGTATAATACACGTATCTTGCTTGAAGGGCATAAACAATCTGTTGGTAAAACTTTGTCCTGAACGTTATGGTCTACCCTCCTGGAGAGAGAGAGAGAGAGAGAGAGAGAGAGAGAGAGAGAGAGAGAGAGATCGTACTGTACCTTCAGTTAATGACAGTTCTGCTGTGTTTAACTTTCTCCCATATTTTTTCAGGTGAGTTGCTGCTGACGTCAATCCTCCGTGTCGGTGAGTACAGTATATGGGAGTTGGTTTAATGTACAATCAAGGGAAAAAGTTCGCCCACTATTCCACTGTGCCCACTTCACTTTGGGGATTCGTCCATCATTTTCGTCCCAGACGAGTCATATTTAGGAAAATTGTATATTAGATCTGTCAGACCTCAGGACTATAGGCAAGCAGAAGATGAGAAACAAATGGAGAACTTCTGTCCCAAAATGCACATGTGTACTGCATTAAAAAAAAAAAAGTACAGTTAGGCAAGACTGCTTTTAAATTAGCGCTATGGCTTTGTAATTTTAACCTGGTGTCTATATCATGTTGTGAAGTGTCTATGTAAATGATTCCATGAATATACTTGGAGATCGTCCTTTGCCCATGGTACTTAGAACATCATAGACTAGATTATCTTCTTTGCCGAATTTGTGTCATTTCACTAGTTTCGTTCCTTGTAAAATATTACACAATGCTAATAGCGTTCAGGAACAATGACAGCAGCACAAAATTTCGCCTGCTATTCCACCGCCTCACCATCTCACTCAGTTCATGTCCATCAATTTCCTCCCTGATTTATCATGCCACAGAGAATAGCGTATGGGCTGGGAAGCATGCCAAGCCTCTGTCAGGTTAGGAATATTAACCAGCAGAGAAAAGTGAGAAATATCGGAGGTGGAAATTTGGTGATTTTTTTTTTCTTTCCAAATGTGCTTAATGTTAACAGTGGCAAACAGGCAACTTTTATATGTTTACATTTTTTTATTACCATATATAGCACATGGATTGTTGCATGGGTGTTTATATATTTGTACACATCTTCAGAACATGGCGTGTGAGTACTTGGTGTGCAGTACTGACAAGTTGTAAAGTAATACCAGGCACTTACATATGACTGAAAGTAACCACTGTAATTAATAGGTTAATGTGTGTGTATGTGTGTGTGTGTGTGTGAGAGAGAGAGAGAGAGAGAGAGAGAGAGAGAGAGAGAGAGAGAGAGAGAGAGAGAGAGAGTTTTACCATACAAGCTGCAACCATCTAGTCCATACATATTCACGTTACCAACCAGGCGTCACCAATCAGGCATCGAGAGAGAGAGAGAGAGAGAGAGAGAGAGAGAGAGAGAGAGAGAGAGAGAGAGAGAGAGAGAGAGAGAGAGAGAGAGTTACCACCTTATTGATAGCTTTGTGTCGACTATTACCCCCTCTATTTATGTCGATGTTAATGGGTAGGGTGGTTAATAGGGTGCATTGTTGATAGCACGGTTGGTACAAAGGGTAATGGGACAGTTGCGATGTTCATTTGTTAATTATTACCTATGTTTGTTCATAATTTTGCTTCATTTATGTGACGCTTTTGGTGTATATGACTGAATCACTACAATTCTGCAGTCTGTTTATTGCTACAAAGTAATGAATAATTCTGACACTCATTCGTTTATGATTTCCAAAGTGTTCCCCTAGTTTTGCATTCGCCGTGTGACGCTTTTGGTATATACTGTTCATAATGACCAAAATTTTCACTGCTTAAGGTAATTTCACTATTGATGGAAAAGATAATGGGTCGTTTTGATGCTCGTTTGTTTATCATTTCATAAGTTTACCGCTAATTTTTTACAGATTAAGAAACGCATTTGGTTTTTATGTCTATCACAACCATTTTTAGTTTCCATTCTCATAGCGGTGTCAGTAAAGAGTGTTAGCCTTGATGGGCGTCGACATCAAAAAGTAGCCTTGCCTCTCTGCGTTCCATGGGGGAAACAGGTGCATGGGAACACTAGGGTCTTGGGGAAAAATGGATACGTAGGTAAAATATGTCCTGATCTTTGAAAATAGGTCCATGATGGAAATAGGTCCGTGGTGGAAATAGGTCCATGGTGGAAATAGGTCCATGGTGGAAATAGGTCCATGGTGGAAATAGGTGCGTGGTGGAAATTGGACCGTGGTGGAAATAGGTCCATGGTGGAAATAGGTCCGTGGTGGAAATAGGTCCATGGTGGAAATAGGTCCATGGGGGAAATAGGTCCGTGGTGGAAATAGGTCCATGGTGGAAATAGGTCCATGGTGGAAATAGGTCCATGGGGGAAATAGGTGCGTGGTGGAAATTGGGCCGTGGTGGAAATTGGGCCGTGGTGGAAATAGGTCCATGGTGGAACTAGGTCCATGGGGGAAATAGGTGCGTGGTGGAAATTGGACCGTGGTGGAAATAGGTCCATGGGGGAAACAGGCCCCCGGGTAAAATAGGTCCGTTGTGGAAATAGGTCCGTGGGGAAATGGGTCCGTGGCGGAAATAAGTCCATATTATAATTGCAAATCATAATAGATAGATAGATGAATAGATAGATAGAGAGACAGATAGAAGCAGGGAGTCAGATGATGAGAAGGTATTGTGTCTGCAAGAATCGAGCAATGCTAAACATGCTTACACACTCTTAACTCAAGGAGTGCTTGATAGGCACACGACAGCGCCTAGTGACCATACACACACATACACACATACTCACACACAGGCTGCTAGAACTTTCCACTCACAAGGAACACACGTGACACACCCCTGCTACACCAGAATTTAGGAAAGAGAGGGCAGAAGGAGACAAGCCATACAAGAGGCAGGAGTGGGAAGAAGGGCTTGGCAGATAGAGAGAGAGACAGAGAGAGCGAGACAGAGAGATAGCTAGCGGGACTGGACTCTATACTCCGCTCCGTGTGAGAGACTTGTTAATATTTCCAAGACAAATAAAAATAGTCCCATACTATTCTTTACCTCTCCTGTCACTACATGACAAATGGGAAGCTACTCCAAGATATAAAAACCGCTCGTCCATAAGTCTAATATATATATAACTCAACCACAAAGGAACCACAAAGTATTTTATGACATTTTCATTTTATGACAATAGGTCTATGGCGGAAACAGGTCCATGGGGGAAATAGGTCCATTAGGGAAATTTGTCAGCGGAGGAACAGGTCCCAGGAAGAAAATAGATGGGTTGATGGTTGGCACCGAGACGGTATAGCGGGTGATTTTTATGTTGTCACTGTGTTTATAATTTCATCTACTCTCGTCAAGTACAGTAGAATATATACGAATTATTAGATGTATATGATAGATAGTTCTTTATTATTATTATTATTATTATTATTATTAAATGTGGGGTAGGTGGGGGCGCTCACCATCCACTAAGTCGATGTAGTGCTGCTCTTGGGTCTCTGCCCTTTCCTCTCCTCCATCCTTCTTTCCTTCCATCCTCTTCTGTCTTTCTTTCCTTCATTCTTTCCTCGTCCTTCTGCCTACGGGTGACTATACACTCCCTCATCTCTGTTCTTTCCTTCATTCTTTCCTCTTCCTTCTGCCTGTGAGTGACTCTACACTGAATGACAAGCCAAATAGTTTCCTGTACACCAGGAAACCATTTACTGAGGTGGGTGGTAACCATATAACCAAAATTTGGCGCCTGGTGGTTTGGTGGGTAATTACGGCTCTCCAGTCGGATTGAGCCTGTGAAGGTTTATATCCTCGGGATGGTTGGGGTTTATTACTCACATAATGCCACTCAGGGATGAGTGAGGCTTGTCATTCTTATCTTAAATGTCAGGACCAACTTGCCAAGCCTCGGGCTTCTACGCTCCTTATGGGGCAACGTAGGATTGGATGAATGAATGAAAAAATTACTAGTATTAGTATTAGTATTTTACTTTTGCATTCTCTTCATTGCAACAAAGTGTAATAGAGTGTTTTGATGATCACTTGTTAATTAGTACACTTAATTTCTTAATGAGATGTTGGGGATGACATTTACTTGGGTATGTGACAATGACTATAATGTTTGGTGTTTACCTTTACATGTTGTTCCTGGGTACAAAGCATGAGTGTCCTGAGTGTCCAGTGTGTTTCTAAGCGTGTAGTGGACGTGTACCGTATTATAGGACATATAATATATTAGTTGCTTTGTTGCTGACATCTGCAAACTGGGATAGTAAATAAAAGTGATTGAACTTGTGAATCTATCTATATATCTATCTATCTATCAATTTATCTATCTATGTATCTATCTATCTGTCTATATAGTGTGTGTGTGTGTGTGTGTGTGTGTGTGTGTGTGTGTGTGTGTCTGCGCGTGTGCAAGTATGTTCGTGTGTGTGTGTGTGTGTGTGTGTGTGTGTGTGTGTGTGTGTGTGTGTTTAATACTAGTTTAGCTTATGTAAAGCCATAATGTATTGAATATAACCTAAAGTGGTAGTAGATTATACATAATTTAGTTCAAAGCTGCTGTAATAAAAACAAATTTGTTTCCTAGAGCGCTCACACACACACACACACACACACACACACACACACACACACACACACACACACACACACACACACACACACACACACACACACACACACACACACACACACACACACACACACACACGTTTGGCGGAATGGATAAAAATACAAACTTTAGCCGTGATGTAGCCAGGCGGGTTGTTTAACAGTGTGGTCAGTGAAATAATGGTGAAGTTAAGCTAATTACAGTAGGTGAACACTGCAGGTAAACTAATGAGCTCAGTAAAAGTGTCCATTGCCTCTGTTACAGCAGGACCTGGATGTATCAGTCACATATAAACACATTTTTCCTCTAATTAACTCACATACTGTTTATATATTTATTTTGTCTATATTGTTTAAAATGTTTCTGAGTGTCTGTCTATATGTTTGTGTGTTTGGAAATCTAGGATGAACTATCTAGAGGGCTCCAAAGGGTTCTAACATGGGTCTATCGGGATTGTGTGTGTGTGTGTGTGTGTGTGTGTGTGTGTGTGTGTGTGTGTGTGTGTGTGTAATTTAAAGTTGCTAAAAAAAAAGGTCCCTGATGACCAAAATTAGAGCTAACTAATCAGGTCAACATGGTGGCACTTGGCAGCCACTTGCCAACGTGGGTGGGTGAGTGGGTGGGTGATTGTGGGTGAGCTGGTGGCAGGGTGGGCAAGGCAGGTGGGTAGGCGGCACGGCAGGGGAGGGCAGCATGTTCGCAATGGTGGCCGCATTTCATTTGGGCGCTAAATCCAATATGCTGTTACTTCATTTGGGCGCCACTCCTTCTTCATTTGGGCGGCAACATATCATTACTAACCTAACCTGACTAAACCAAAATTTCTCATATGTCAGCAAACGATTATCCAGAGTTGTTATGACCCTTTCTCGTTGTTTATAGGTAAGGTTTCAAGGTAATCTGTTTCAATTTGGCGCCCACTACTCTATTTTAACTCGGCTCCCAAATGTAGTTTAATGTCGAGCCCAACTGAAACATTTATTTTCGCCCAAATTAACTGTCAATGTGCCCAAATGAAATGTGCCGACATGGGTAGGTGAGTAGGGGGGTGAGTGTGGCAGACCGGGTGGGCAGACTGGGTGGGCAGGGTGGGTGGGCGGGTGGGCAGGGTGGGTGGGTGGGTGGGTAGGTAGGTCGGCAAGGTAGTTGGATGATCGACTGGACAGGGAGGGTGGGTGGGTTGGTGGCTGGTTTGGGTGAGAGGATGGGTGTGCGGGTAGGATGACGTGGGTGGATGTGTGGGCAAGGTGAGAAGGGTGGATGGGTGAGTGGGTAGTGGGAAAATAGGTCCATTGGGAATAGGTTCAAGCGGCATATACCTCTGGGCATATGGACCTACGGAGGAAGATAGGGCCAGTAGGTTTAATGGGATCCTGGGTATCGTCTCCCACGGTGTAGGGGGCTTTCTGGTGTCCCAGGCAATGCCGGTACGAGTATGGTACGAGTATGTCTCATATATATATATATATATATATATATATATATATATATATATATATATATATATATATATATTGTTACATAGCCTATGATTTCATCATCCTTTGTGTAATTTTAACGCACAGTATGCTGCATGTTTGATCACGAGCGTGTTCTGCCTCAGTCCCCCCCTTCTACCGTTATAGTAGAGTAAGTCGTTCTCTCTGTTATACTTTGCGGGATTTGCAGCTCTCTGTCCCCATGGCTTCATTTGCGCGTCCCTCTTACAAGTTGTATCAGGCTCTGCCAGCCCCTATATAATGAGCTCAGTCTCTGCATCATGGCCACTTAGATCTGCTCCTCATTTTGTTCATATCTCTGTCCTCCCCTGTACAGATATTATTATTGTGAGTGCTCAAGAAATCTCCAACCATCTAGCAGCTGTGTGTAATTTGAGTATAACTGTTGTTGCATTTTTTCTTGTACTGTGTAGCATAAGTTTAATTTGTGGGCCTAGTGAGGTTTTTGTGATTCGTGTGGGGTTCTTTGTGTCAGTCATTTTTGATAATAGTTTGTATCTGTAATTATTTATCTGGCATTCACTGAGTATTATCTGGTATCTCATTTTATCAGGGCTGACTTAGATAAATTTATTCTTGCTAATTTCGTGTTAATAGAGGCTATTGCAGTTAACCATATATTTAACCTGTTTATTTGCCATTACATTATCCTTATGAGTCCTGAATGTTTTATTGTTAGTTTGTGCATTAAACTTTAACTTGTAATTTTACCTAACTCTTTTGTTTTGAACCTGGAACTTTACGGGACAGTAGTGATTTTTAGCATTCTCACTTAAAGTGTACGTTATCTTTCTCTGTTCCGTAACATAAATTTGGCGACCTCATATCAGGATATTCAGGATATTATCATAAGGATATTGTTTGATATTTTGTGACTGATATATTCATGATGGCTACTATTTCTACACTTGATGAAGCCAAAGATTTTTTGTCAAATGTGCAAACAGTGTGTGATATAGAAAACAGAACAAAGAATGAACTTAAGCTTGTTGCTCAACAATTGGGAATTGTTGTTCGCTCTCATCATTCTAAAGATCAGATTGTTGACATGATTAATGAAAGCCTGTTTAATGTAACTCCTCCAAATGAGGAAACGCAGATTGAATTAGCTAAGTTACAGCTAGCCCTGTAGGAGGCCTGTGCTAGGGAGGCTGAGGCACAAGTTGAACTTGCTAGAATTCAAGCAGACCATGAGTATCGCATGAAACAAGGTGGAACTGGATCATCTAGCTCTGATGATTTTGATGTGGCTAAAAATGTTAAACTTGTCCCTCCTTTTAATGAATCTGATTTAACAAAGTATTTTCAGTTGTTTGAGAGGGTAGCTACAGGTTTTAATTGGCCTAAGGAGTATTGGCCAGTACTCCTTCAAACTGTTCTCACCGGTAAAGCTCAAGTAACTTATGCATCTTTGCCTCAGGATCAGTCTGATAATTATGATGTAGTTAAGAGCTTGATTCTTAAGGCCTATGAGCTTGTTCCTGAAGCTTATAGAGTAAAATTTAGGACAACTTATAAGCAAGATAAGCAATCCCATGTTGAGTATGCAAAAATGAAAGAAGATCTGTTAGAGCAGTGGTTAAATTCTAAGAATGTGGATTCTGATTTTGGTAAATTTAAGCAGATGATTTTGCTGGAGGATTTCAAAAGGTGTATTAGTAAAGATGTAAGCCTATATCTTGATGAGAAAAGAATAGATAATTTGTCTGATGCTGCAGTTTTAGCTGATGAGTATGTTCTCACTCACAAGAGATATTCTAGAGAAAAAGGGAAAGCTGAGAGTAAGTACGTTGCCTCTACTCAGAGTACAGGTAACAGGAAAGAGAATAAGGATGATGTTTCTCAGGAAGTAAATACCAGCTTCACCTCTAGATTTCAGAAAAGTAAATGTACTTATTGTAGTAAGCTTGGTCATACTACGGAGAGATGTTTCAGGAGACAGCGTGATGTGACCAAAAAGGAGTCTTTAAATATTCAGTCAACTGGTCTAGTGTCCACTCTTGAGAGTTCCCAGAATTCTTTAACTGAGTTAACTGAACCTGCTTTGAGGGGTAACTTAAATTCTCATGATGGAGCTCCTCTTTTGAGCAGTAACGTGGGTGACACTCTCAAGAGTTCATGTGCTAATTTCCTGTCTGATGGTTTTGTCAGTCCTCTGGACAGTAATGACAGGAAATCAGTTAAAATATATCGTGATACAGGTGCTTGCCAATCCCTTATGCTGACCAGTGTTCTAGGCTCTAATTTTAATTCCTCTGATGAAACTGTAATCTTACAAGGTGTAGGGAATAATTACTTCTCTGTTCCTCTGTGCAGAGTGAATTTAGAGTCTGGTTTTGTTAATGGTTCTGTTATGGTTGGGTTGGTTGAGACACTCCCAATGTCAGGTGTAACTTTCTTACTTGGAAATGATATTGGTGGAAGTCAAGTGTGTCCAGCTCCTCAGTTGTCTAGTGAGCCAGTGGCTGTGTCCCTGGATTGTGATGTCCCTGATGTGTTCCCTGCATGTGCTGTCACTAGGGCTAAGTCTAAAGTTACTGGTGATTTAGAGGATAATGATGATGATGATGTTATCCTAGCTGACACTTTTCTTGCTAATTTGGACCACTCACCAGATGAGGCAGTACCGCGTAGTGTTGATAATTTGTCTCGTCAAGAGTTGGTTGAGTTGCAGGTTGCTGACCCTGAGTTGAAAGGTCTAGCTAACTCTGCTTACAGTGAAGAAGAGTCAGCCGGTGCTTCTACTTGTTATTATGTAAAGTCAGGAGTACTTATGAGGAAGTGGAGACCCCCAACAGCATCAGCCGACTGTGAATGGGAGGTTGTACATCAAGTTGTCATCCCTCGTGTTTGTAGGCAGGATATCATTAGAGTGGCTCATGATTCCAGTTTGGCAGGACACCTTGGAGTGAGGAAGACTGTGGCACGCATTTTGAAACACTTCTACTGGCCAGGTATCTTCAGGGATGTTTCCTGGTATTGTAAGTCTTGTCACACCTGTCAAGTTGTGGGGAAGTGTAATCAGACCTAAAAGGTTGCACCTCTAGTTCCCATTCCTCCTTTTGAGGCGCCTTTCACCCGTGTGTTGGTGGATATTGTGGGCCCTCTTCCTAAGACTTCTTCAGGATTTTCTTATGTGTTGACCATGATTGATATGGCTACTCGTTATCCTGAAGCCATTCCACTTAGAAACATCTCAGCAAAGAACGTGGTTAAGGAAATGCTGGGGTTCTTCACAAAGTTTGGTCTGCCTAAGGAGGTACAGTCAGACTGGGGAAGTAATTTCATGTCAAACGTTTTCAAGCAGTCTCTGAAAGAGTTGGGCATCACCCAGATCACGTCTTCAGCTTACCATCCCCAGACCCAAGGAGCGTTGGAGAGATATCATCAAACACTCAAATCGATGCTCAAGAAATACTGTTTGGAACATCAGAAAGACTGGGATAGGGGTCTTCCATTCGTTGTGTTTGCCGCAAGAGAATCTCCAAATGAATCACTGGGCTTCTCACCTTTTGAACTACTGTTTGGCCATGAAGTAAGAGGACCCCTTAAGCTACTCAAGGAATGCTGGCTGTCGGAGGAAGATGACGTCAACCTGCTGGAGTATGTGATGAAGTTCAAAGAACGGCTGTCCACTGCTTTACAGCTGGCGAGAGAGAATTTAGGAGCTGCTCAGGAGAAGATGAAGACTTGGTATGACAAGAAGTCCAGGTTACGCCACTTTCAGCCAGGAGATCAGGTTTTGATTCTGCTACCAGTTCATGGGCAACCTCTTCAAGCCAAGTTTAGTGGCCCTTATTTCGTGGAGAAGAAACTCAGTGATGTCAGCTATGTCATCGCCACACCAGATCGTAGAAAGAGCAAGCAACTATGTCACATCAACATGCTAAAGTTATATCACAAGCGGGATGAAAATAATCCAGTCTGCACTGTAGCTGTTCCACCCGAGTCTACAAGTGAAGTTCTCCCATGCAGCATGAGCCTGAGTGATAGTTTGGGGAAGAATCCTGATATCATGAATGATCTCCAGACTAAGCTTTCTCATCTACCTCCTAAGGAAAGGCAGGAGTTTTCGGCATTACTGCAGGAGTACCCGCAAGTGTTCCGTGCTACTCCAGGAAGAACCACTGTGTTGATGCATGATGTCGATGTTGGAGACGCAAAGCCAATTAAACTGCCTCCTTACCGTGTGAACCCAGTGAAAGTTCCTCTCATCCAGAAGGAGCTTGGCTACCTGTTGGACCACAAGATGATTGAGCCCTGTCAGAGCGAGTGGAGTTCTCCTGTCACTCTGGTCCCTAAGCCAGGTGGGTCACAGCGGCTTTGCATTGACTACAGACGTGTTAATCAGATAACTAAAACAGACACTTACCCTCTCCCTCGTGTGGAAGATTGCATAGACAAGATCGGAAAGGCTAGGTACATAAGTAAGTTTGATTTGTTAAAGGGATACTGGCAAGTACCTATGACTGAACGTGCTAGGGAGATCTCATGTTTTGTAACACTAGGAAAGGCTTTTGCATGTTCAGTAATGCCGTATGGTATGAAGAATGCACCAGCCACATTTCAGAAGCTCATGAATGTTGTAACAGAGGGTTTGGCAGGGTGTGTTGTTTATATTGATGATGTATTAATCTTCAGTGACAACTGGAAAGATCACCTATGCCATGTCAGTAAATTTCTTGACCGTTTAGTTCATGCTAATCTTGTAGCTAATTTATCAAAGTGTGAGTTTGGTCAAGCTAAAGTTCAGTACCTTGGGTACGTAATTGGTGATGGACATGTTGCACCACCAGGAGCTAAGGTTCAGGTTATAAGTGATCTTCCCAGACCTAAAAGTAGGAAAGAGCTACAAAGATTTTTGGGAATGGTAGGTTATTACAGGAGATTTGTTCTTAACTTTTCTATTCTTGTATCACCACTTACAGACCTACTGAAAAAGGGAGTTGAATTTGTCTGGACCGATAACTGTGAATCCTCTTTCAACAAACTTAAAGCTATTCTATTAAGTCAGCCAGTGCTTGCTACTCCAAATTTTGCTAAGCCTTTTAAGATGGCTGTTGATGCAAGTGATACAGGAGCTGGGGCTGTTTTGCTGCAAGAGGATGATCAGGGTATTGAACACCCTGTATCTTATTACAGTAAGAAGTTCACTCCACCTCAAAAGAACTACTCAACTATTGAGAAAGAGCTTTTGGCCTTGATTTTGGGTTTACAGCATTTTTCATTTTATTTGTGTTCTGGTTTTGACCCCATAGTCATTTATACCGATCATAACCCACTGAAATTCCTTAGTAAGTTTAAAAATAAAAATCAGAGATTGACAAGATGGAGTCTACTTCTTCAGGAGTATTCATTAGACATACAACATGTCAAGGGGAAAGAAAATGTTATTGCAGATTGCTTATCTAGACTTTAGACAGATTGTTTTAGAGTAATAAGAAATTTCCTTTGTAAATTTCTTTTTCTTTGTGGGGAGGTGTTACATAGCCTATGATTTCATCATCCTTTGTGTAATTTTAACGCACAGTATGCTGCATGTTTGATCACGAGCGTGTTCTGCCTCAGTCCCCCCCTTCTACCGTTATAGTAGAGTAAGTCGTTCTCTCTGTTATACTTTGCGGGATTTGCAGCTCTCTGTCCCCATGGCTTCATTTGCGCGTCCCTCTTACAAGTTGTATCAGGCTCTGCCAGCCCCTATATAATGAGCTCAGTCTCTGCATCATGGCCACTTAGATCTGCTCCTCATTTTGTTCATATCTCTGTCCTCCCCTGTACAGATATTATTATTGTGAGTGCTCAAGAAATCTCCAACCATCTAGCAGCTGTGTGTAATTTGAGTATAACTGTTGTTGCATTTTTTCTTGTACTGTGTAGCATAAGTTTAATTTGTGGGCCTAGTGAGGTTTTTGTGATTCGTGTGGGGTTCTTTGTGTCAGTCATTTTTGATAATAGTTTGTATCTGTAATTATTTATCTGGCATTCACTGAGTATTATCTGGTATCTCATTTTATCAGGGCTGACTTAGATAAATTTATTCTTGCTAATTTCGTGTTAATAGAGGCTATTGCAGTTAACCATATATTTAACCTGTTTATTTGCCATTACATTATCCTTATGAGTCCTGAATGTTTTATTGTTAGTTTGTGCATTAAACTTTAACTTGTAATTTTACCTAACTCTTTTGTTTTGAACCTGGAACTTTACGGGACAGTAGTGATTTTTAGCATTCTCACTTAAAGTGTACGTTATCTTTCTCTGTTCCGTAACAATATATATATATATATATATATATATATATATATATATATATATATATATATATATATATATATATATATAGATATATACAATATATATATATACAGTATAAATAGCAGATAATCACAGCTGAGTAGATCAAAGATCTTGGAGGTTAAGGTAGGCAGCAAACTCAGGACCGACTGGATCGAAATGATAAGATATTTGATTGTTGAGCGCACACACACACACACACACACACACACACACCGCTCGCTGGCGCAGTGGTAACGTTCTCGCTTGCCATCTGGTAGACGGGAGTTCGCGCCTCGCTCAGGTTGCGAAAAGTTTCACTGAAGAAGTGGGTGGTTACTGTCCCCCTTGAGCAAGGGGACGGGTGTGTGGGTGTGTGAAGGTCACAGCCTTGCCCTTAGATCGGACTATATGAGCTCTCAGCTCCCTTCCGGGAGGGTAAAATGCTGACGATCACGACCATCAAGTGATCCTGACCGACCCGGTGAATTACACACACACGCCCACACACACACTCTCTCTCTCTCTCTCTCTCTCTCTCTCTCTCATTACTGCCATTACGCTTTCTTCATATACCATATCATTCTCTTCCTCTTCATATTCTTTTCTCTGTCCCATCCCTACCATTCCGTCCTGTTTCTTGATCCCCATCTCCTTTCCGTTTTCCCCACACCATCCTCACCCTCTCCATATCCCTGTCACATCATCCCCCTCACATTCACCTCGTTTCCCCACCCCAACTCCCACGCCATTCCCCCACTTCATCCCCCATTACCATCCCCCCCTTTACCTCCTTGCCCCTTCTTTCCATTCTTCTCTCCATCCCCTTTACCATTTATCCTCCCTTTCCTCTCCTCTCTCCTCCCTCCTGCTCTCTATTCCCCTCCTTCATCATTTCCCCCTCCCATTCTCTACCTGCCCCTCTCCAGTCCCATCTTAAATTATTCCGCCTCTCATCACTGTACTTCCCATCCTCATTTCCTCCTCTCACCTCCCTTCCCATCTCCATTCCCCTCCTCTGCCATGTCCCCCCTGTCATACGCCATCCCCTCCCTCTTCTTTATCTTCCCCTTCCTCCCTCTCTCCGTTTCCCTTCTAAACCTGTTGCTTCTATGGTGATTGGTTGGGCAGCCACCATCCACCCGCTTGATGTAGTGCTGCCTATGCCTTCCCTCATGCTTTTCACTCTTTATCTGTGTCTGTCCTCCTGTCTTCCTATTTCTCCCATCCCGTCTGCCACTATTTATTACAACCATTTACAACGCTGGGTGGTAACCATATAGCCAAATATCGGGTGACATGGAGCCTACTCTGGTGCCCCTGATAACTGGGTGGAGAGACATATGTGGCGCCCACGCAGGAACCAAGCCTCCACACTAATCCCTGCGCCTTGCTGTGGCAAGACGCTGCCAGCCACTTGGGAACATTGGTTCACTGCACGAGACAACCCTGCACGGGTGTTTGCTTCCCTGCAGTTGATGGGGCTGCTCGATCAGACAGACTGAGGTAGCGCAACGACAAAAACAACAACAACAACAACAACAACAACCAGTATCTTCTCCCCTCCCATCCCTCTCGATCTCAACTCCCATCCCTCATCAGTTCAGTTCCCCTCCTCATCCTCCTTCCTTCTCTCTGCTCCGCCTTATCGTTCTCCGTCTCCTCATTTCCCACCCTCTTACAGTGCACCGTCCCCTCCCTCTCTTCTCCCCTCCCCTCCCCTCCCTTCCACCCCCAAGCCCCGTGCCAACGCCCATCCCTCCCCCAGGACTCAGCCAACCCCTGCTGAATCTTGACAGGAACCAAGCATGGAAGCGTGTATCGCATTAATGAGCCCTGACACACACACACACACACACACACACACACACACACACACACACACACACACACACACACACACACACACACACACACACACACACACACTGCTTAATCACAGATGAGTTTTCGTGTGCAGTACCTTTATTACCCCCGCCAAGGATGTTATGTTTTCACCCCTGTCCGTTAGTTTGTTGGTTGGTTGGTTGGTTTGTGAGCAAGATTACACAAAAACTACTGGACGGATTTCCACGAAACTTGGTAGAAGAATGTGCCTTGGCCCAGAATACACTCCATTAAATTTGGTGCGGATCCGGATAAAGGTGCGTATCCAGGAATTTTTTCTTTCACTTTAACGTTGCGAGATTGGGCGTTTTTCGACATTTTCGTAAATTTTTCAGTGGGTATTGCATGGATCTTGATGAAAAAAAATATGGTGTTACAACTTATAGGGTTATGAGTTTGATATTTGATTAGACTTGATTGAATTAAAAGGAACTGCATGTTGGGTCTTGCCGGAGGTATGCGTTCTACTGAGTGCCATTCTAGTTCTCCTTTAAACTGAATACTCTAAGTAGACTTTTTTTTTTTTTTACGGTATTGTTGTTCATGCCACGAGCTCTACTAAATGGGGTGTCATGTGTGCTGTGCCATGGGGGAGATGTTTATGACTCATTAACTGACTATAATATCTGGGAGGGGTAAAGGGCTTTTTTTTCTTTTTTTACTGATACTTGATCAAAAGAGTATCTGCTTTCTCCGTCTTAGTAGCTTGAACCACAGGACTATACGTGTGAAAATGTTCTCTCCGTGTATGTGACTGCTGGTATTATTATTTTTTTCAATAAAACAGAAACAGGAACATTATCCAGTTCACCTAATATTCCAACCATTCACCAGTGTTGGCCAGGGTACAACGCGAACAGCAACAACGTTCATGTGGAACTGCTGATCACATGGGTATTCTTTATGGCATGTACAGTGAGTGGATAGGCATAGTTTCCAGTCACTCTGTAATCCCCAGCTCTGGATGGATGGAAGGACATGCTACCACAGCTTAGTGTATGGGAGTGACCCAGTTCCCTCGGGTAAGAACAAACCGATTAGAGAAAATACATAAATAAATAAATAAGAATAAATAAATAAAAAATCTTCGTTGGATGTCATTCCCGGTTACGACCTCCATTACGCGAGGCAAGACGCGAGGGGCAGCGTGGAGAGTGAGCGGAAAATATTGCTCGCTAGTTTACACACCGACATCACAAGGTACAGAGATGGCTACCCACTGTACTTCTGATGCACACACACACACACACACACACACACACACACACACACACACACACACACACACACACACACACACACACACACACACACACACACACACACACACACACACACACACACACACATACACACACACACATGCATACACACATATAAAACAACTACAATAACGTGATGGGTGGTGGCGTCCATCATCCACACACTTGATGCAGTGTTGCCTACTTCTTTCTTCAGCTTTAATATTCTTGGTCTTCGTCTGCTCTCCTTTCTTCCTACGTCTCCCTTTCCTTGCTGTCACTTCTGTTACTCTTCTTCCAGTAACCCAGGCAACTATACGCTGGGTGGTAACCATATAACCAGATAGCCGAGTGACGTGGAGCCTGTTATGGTGCTCCCGTTAACTAGGTGGAGAGAGGCAAATGCGGCGTTCACCCAGGAACCAAATTTCCACACATTTTTCCGCGCCTGGCGACAATAAGGCCCAGTCAATCGCAAGGGAACATCGGTTCACTGCATGGAATGGCGGTTGCTTGCCAGTGATTCATGGGTCTTCTCAGTTTGAATAGATCAAAACACACACACACACACACACACACACACACACACACACACACACACACACACACACACACACACACTTCCCAACGATAAAGGTAACTACTTCCTAGTCACTTAGGTATCACTATTAAATACACACACACACACACACACACACACACACACACACACTTCCCAACGATAAAGGTAACTACTTCCTAGTCACTTAGGCATCACTATTAAATACAGCAGTTCAGCACGCAACAAGCCTCCTTTGATCTCACTAATTATATCACTGCCATCAATTTGCACCAAATATTTGAGTCACCTGTTAATTATCACCTCTAGAGATAATATGATGCTGATGCTGTATAATGAGCATAATTAACCCTTTCAGCCCGAGTGCATTATCTTCACTGTTTTCTTTCTCCAATCAGACGCTTTTTTTTTTTTTTTTTTTTTCAGTTTTGGAGTCTCGTTCTGGAGGGGTTAAGGGAGGTTATATCATCTGCCCTCTTCAGTTTTTAGAGCATCTCATTAACTGGCTTTAAATTTTAAGGGTAAAGCAAGAGAGATATATAGTGTCTGGCTGTCTGTTTATATGCATCTGCCCATTCCTGTCTGTGATCAGTGTCTGTCTGTTTATCTCTCCATCTCTCTGTCTACCTGTCTGTCTGTCTATCTATGTCTGTCTCTGTTTGTATCTATCTATCTGTCTATCTACACACACACACACACACACACACACACACACACACACACACACACTCCTGTTTGTCCTCTACAAGAGTTCCCACCTTCACCTCGCCTCGAGGTATCATGCGAAAAATATTGTGCACACCGTCTCTCTCTCTCTCTCTCTCTCTCTCTCTCTCTCTCTCTCTCTCTCTCTCACTTCATTTTTGCATTTTCCATCTCGGCTAACCCAGCCTCGGGAATTTGGTCCACCACAAATGTGGGGTTGTGTATGGTAATGCTGCGTGGGTGTGTGATGAGGGTGGTGGTGTGTGGGTATGTGGAGAGGATGATGGTGGTGGTGTGTGGTGGTGTGGTGAGGATGACGGTGTGTGAATGTGTGATGATGGTAAAGGTGGTGTGTGATATGTGATGGTGTGTGACTGTGTGATGATGGTAAAGGCGGTGTGTGATATGTGATGGTGTGTGGTGGTGGTGGTGGTGATGGTTATGGCCGTGGTATTGCTGTAATGTAGTGCTGCTCTGTTGAAATGGTGGTGATGTATGTGGTGGTAGTGGTGTTGTGGTGGTAATCTTAGGTAGAGGTAATGGTGGGGAAGGTGTGGTAGTAGTGGTGTTTTGTGGTAGTTGTTGTGGTGGTGATGGTAATGATACTGGTGGTGGTGGTGGTGGTGGTGGTGGTGTTGTGGTAATGGTGGAGGTGTAAGTGGTGGTACTCTTAGGTAGCGGTGGTAGTGGTGTTAATGTTGGTGTAATAGTAGTAGTGTTCTGTGGTAAAGTTAGTGGTGGTGAGGATGGTAGTGGTGTAGGTTGGGGTCATGATACCGCTGATGGTGGTGTGGTTGAGATGGTGTGTGGTATTAACGTGGTGTTAGTAGAGTCGGAAGAATTCAAAGAAGATTCATGAAATACTTGCCAGGAAAAGTGAAGTGCATAATTTACAAATCTTCATGAAAACCAAATTACATCACATAAAAAAAAAAAAAAAAAAACGCCGGCGGTATTAGCATCAGGACACAGCGTAATTTTTAAAAGCTGATTCTGCTCCTTAGTGCTTTCTTAGACAATATTATACAGTTTCTTCTATTTTCTTAAGGCATAATTCTCGGCATAATTTACTGGAGACAGCTTGCCCCTTAAGATCTTTGCCTTGTGAGAGAGAGAGAGAGAGAGAGAGAGAGAGAGAGAGAGAGAGAGAGAGAGAGAGAGAGAGAGAGAGAGACAGAGACAGAGACTAACTATTTGAGATGATTAAGGAGCTTTAAGTTGTGTGAAAGGCTTTCAGAAGTTGACCAGAAAATGTGTGTGTGTGTGTGTGTGAGAGAGAGAGAGAGAGAGAGAGAGAGAGAGAGAGAGAGAGAGAGAGAGAGAGAGAGAGAGAGAGAGAGAGAGAGAGAGAGAGAGATTCTGGGACGAGTAGAGGAGAGAATGTTACGCAAAGGGGAGGAACAGGGGGAGGGGGATGAGGTGAGGAAGGAAGGGAAGGAATGTTAGGGGGATCGGAAGGGAGAAAGGGAGGGTTGGGAGGGGGGGAAGGGAGGTAGAAGGAGTTGAAAAGGTGATAGAAGAGAGAAGGGTTTAAGAGGGAGGGAAGGGAGAGAGGAGGGGGGGAAGGAAGGAAGGAAGGAAGGAAGGAAGGGAAGAGTGGTGAGAAAGGAGTGAGGAAGAAGGGAGAGACACAGGAGAGGGAGTTAAAGGAAAACGATAGAGAGAAGAGGTTTCCTGGGGGAGTGGAGGAGAGGAAATAGAGAGAGAGAGAGAGAGAGAGAGAGAGAGAGAGAGAGGAATGGAGAGAAAGTGGAGCTTCTTTTGCCTCAATATACAGTAAATACCTGTACAATACTCGTAGGCCTAATCACCCCTCTCTCTCTCTCTCACACACACACACACACACACACACACACACACACACACACACACACACACACACACACACACACACACACACACACACACACACACACACACGCCAAATAAAACAGGCATAATACAATGATCGAGTCAAGTTTAGCCTTTTACGTCAAAACTTCTCGCATCAAACTGGAGTTATATTTCCTAACTTCCCCTCACCCGCCTTCCCTCACCTAGTCGACCCTACATCACATTATATCTTCCTTCTGTACTTGTTTATGTAGACCAAGGGCGTATCCAGGCTTGTAGAACCGGGGGGGAAGGGTACAATCAGCAAATATTTTCAGCTCAGAAAGTTGAGAGGATGGATGGGAGGCTAGACTGGGAAGAGAGAGAGAGAGAGAGAGAGAGAGAGAGAGAGAGAGAGAGAGAGAGTGTGTGTTCATGTTGTACAGTTAGTTCTATGTTTTGTTCATTGAGGAAGAGCGAGAAGGGTTCCCAGGTAGCTCCGAATTATAAAACAGGGGACGCACCTGGATGTCTGCCCTCATCCCATCTCGCTGTCGCATCTAGTCGTTCAAATCCTGTCTTAATCCCGTCGTACTCTTGTCGCTTCACCTCCATCGCCCCTCCATCTCTCTCAGCCATCTTTCCTAATCCTCTCCCTGTCCTGTTCTCCTTTCCTCCCCACCTGCCCTTATCAACAGCAAGTCCTCTATCTCATTCTGAGGTCAAACTCATTCATATCCCACCTTGTCCTCACCACATAAATAGTAATGTTTCATCTCCTTCCTGCACGGTCTTCTTGTTTCCTTTATCTTGTCGCAGTTTTCTTATCTCCTGTTTTACCTGAGTCTTGTTCATCAGTCTATCCCTGTCATATTGCTCTTAAACGAGGGACCAACCACCTTGTTTTTCTCCAGTAGCAAATTCATCCCCACTCGTGTCTCAGCCATGTCGCCCTCCCTGTGCATCAGGTTGTCGCTGTCTTGTTATTCCACTGCCTTCGACCCCCTTGTTCCCCACCTGTTCCTGTCAGTGGCTCACCCCCACCCTCCCCCTCCCTCATACTGGATCTTCGTCCCCCTTCCTCTTAGTCACAGTTTATCATATCGATCGGCCTGTCTCTGCCTTCTTACCTCTCAGTATTTCTAGTGTTTTCCACTTTCTCTCTTGCCGCAGGTTCACCCAAGCAAGATAATAACTTTGACAACACCAACAACAGCCACTCACTCACTTTTATGTCACATTCCTGGAGGCCGTCAAGTGCTTTACCCAGAGAGAAAAACAAAGCGATTTGGTGGACAGTTTCCTGTGACTCCCGCAGCGGTGATTTGGCCTTTGTTTTACACTGCTTCACGGGTCATTGTCCTCTCTCCATTCACTGACAGCACGGCATTTGTATTATATTTAGTCTCCTTCCTAAGCACTTTATTCAGCTTTCGAAAGGCCTCTCGTAATGAAAATAAAATCAATAAAAATATCAATCAAAAATCAATTAATCACAGGGATAATGGAGGCTATATCCCACACTTTAATTAAAAAAAAATCTCCTGGGCTGAATAAAATCACCTGAAGTTTGCAAGAGCGAAATGTAAACCACGTCATTGGATTGCAGAGACTGGCCCATTCAGTCAGACGGTATTTATTTCTTATTCCTTCTCCCACCAGGCCATTAAGTTCACATCAAGAGAGCAGGCTGGTAATGGAGAGGTTACTTTTTCTGTTGTGGTTCCAGGCTTATCTGTACACTTGGCTTCCAAAATCTTATCATCTTTCCTGCCTTTCTATCCACAGGCTTTGTAAATCAGTAAGGTGAATCCACAGCAGCCTGCACTGATCATTTGGCTACAGATCAGCGTCAAGGTGTCGGCCGCTGCAGATTCACCACACTGATTTTCACAGAGCATGGGAAAAGAAGCAGGAGAGGCGACAGGACTAACGATGCTGATTGTACTCTCATGCTGACCCGGTGGACTGCAGAAAAACGGCTACTTCAGACGGGTGCTCATTTCCATACTATATACACCTTCTGTACTACTTTCCCGTTGCTACCTCTGCCACTTTCACATATTACAATGACCTTTAATAACACTGGAATGTGACAAGGATAGCACACTGGCATTCTGGACAGCCCCTCCCGCGGACAGTGACTAGTGTTCTCGCTGCCTTAGATTTAGTAACACCTTTTCCTCAGCGATTTATGTTACCTAATAAAATTTAATATCATCAACGTTACTGATAAAAACTGTGTCGCTGTTACAAGATATGAATAACGTGTAGGAGATTGTTAAGATGTAAAGATGCATGATAAGTAGCTAGAGAAAAAATGTTACGAAACCGATGGCAACAGTAGCGCGGGTCAATTCCTCCCCAGTGTTATTTACTAGAATCAATTTGTTTTTACATGAGGGAACTGGGCAGCTCCCAAAATATGCGTAGTAAGCCGTGATTGCATGAAATTCGCTGAGCCATAGCTATGAGACGGAAATGAATCTCCTTGGTTACTATAATTCATTTCTTTCCTTTTGCAGCTTATTGCACGTAGCTCAGTGACAGAAAAGAAAGACGGTGCTACGGCCGTAAAACCTTTCCGCAGCACCTCTTCGTGACTAGCACTATAGTCCGGGGTTAATCTTTTGTTGCAACTCAGCATTCTAGGTCGAGAGATGGCGATTTTAGGCCAGGTTAAAGTGAACATTGTGTAGAAAAATCGCCACTCCAATCTGAATACTCTTGGCCATCAACTGAGCTGAGAGGAGTTAAATATCTTCCTTCGGTAATTAATAAATGAATTAGTAAATGAATAAAAAATAAATAAATAAGGGTTAACGATCTTCCTTCGGTAATAAATAAATGAGTAAGTAAATGAAGAAAAAATAAACAAATAAATAACACCTTCCTTCACCCATCTCCCTCATTAACCTGGGCCGCTGCAATGCCGTCAGGTAATGCCCACCTGTATCACCTGCAGCCTCCCGACCACGTCCCCGTCTCTCTCCCTCTCCCTAATAGCGCAAATGATCACCCAACATTTTCCTGCTAACACTGATTCATGTCCCTGCCTTCCCCTTCCCCTCCCACCACCACCAACACTATCACCACCATCACCAGAGCCACATTCACCAAAACCCTCTCCACCACCATTACCACCACCAACACCATCTCCACCGTCACCCTCTCCACCACCATTACCACCACCATTACCACGATCACCATCACCACCTCCACCACAACAATCACCACCAACTCTATCACCGCCACCACCACCACCACCACCACCTGCCCTCTCCCATTTCAAGGATTATATGTAACTTTCATGAACACACACACGCTTATAGTTATTCTTCTTGAGCTGAATAAAATCGTCTGGTGAGAGAGAGTGAAAATAAAAGAAACAGATACTCCACCTTACTAGAGTCGTTAATAATGCAATGGCTTGTAAACTGTGACCAACAAGAATTATTAAATGGAAAAATAAAGCAATTGTTCAGAGGTAAAGTTGTGAACACTGGTCCTTATACACCATTACTCTTTACTGCTTTACTGCTGCACCGTTACTGTGATGAACCTGACACTGTACCACTCTCTATGGCCCACAATTAACCACTTCAACCCAAGGACGTATATTTTATTTCATGCTCCGTCCTGACTGCTTCATTGACTTCACGGTAGACTTTTGGGTTTGGACTGATCATATACACCATTCATTAACCGCTTATTTAGTACGCGGGTGTCCTTAAGCTGATTAAGTTGTCTGATTGTAGTAGTAGTAAGAGAGAGAGAGAGAGAGAGAGAGAGAGAGAGAGAGAGAGAGAGAGAGAGAGAGAGATGGGAAGAGACAGATGACGTGAAGCACTTAACCACAGTGCTCTTCTCTGCAAGTTATGCCTTTGAACCTGTGGCGGGTTATTCATACCCTAATTACCTTCCCTGGGTACTCATTTTACCTACCAACCTGCAAAGGGTGGATGGACACGTGAGCCACTAGTTCACTATCACACCAGCTTCTGCACTCTCTCTCTCTCTCTCTCTCTCTCTCTCTCTCTCACACACACACACACACACACACACACACACACACACACACACACACACACACACACACACACACACACACACACACACACACACACACACACACACACACACACACACACACACACACACCTAGGGAGTCAATTTGACAGGCACAATTGCGGACTCTTAACATCGACCTATTGCCGTACGATCAATAGCAAGACAGTGAACAATGGCTTTTGAAACTTTGTAGTGTTAACTTCAAAACAAAACAAACTTTTCAGAATATTGTATAAGAGTTTCGTAATTCTTCCACCATAATCACTACCACTGAAGCTCCCCACACCAGTACCATCATCATCATCATCATCATCATCATCACAGTCAAATCCAGTCCAAAAATATTGACGGTCATTTATGGAACGTCTCTGGTTATTACGTATGTTTAGCCTGCATCCCATATTACAAAATGCAGTCAGGAGCCATATAGGAAGGCCAGATACCTTCCATCATTGCCAAGTACCTCAAAAACTGTCGTCAGAATTCCGGGGTCTGCATGTCACTTGTCGATTTTGGGTTTAAGCACGACTTTAACTCTCAGCTGAGCAAATGTGGCCTGACGCTATACTCCTTTTGCTCTGACTTGGCTTAAAATTGCCATCTTTTCATCCTGCAATCTGAACTGTAACAGGATAAGCTTGAGTATGGTGCAGTCACGAAGAAGGGCTGTGCAACGGATGTAGAGCCTTAGCATTGTCTGTACTCTGAGTTACGTGAAATAAGCTGTAATAGGACGAAGATCTGGGCCAAGTTAAAGAGAAAGGGGTATTGTTGGGGTAGGGTGCAAGAGCTGCCCCGACCATGAGGGGAGAGTTAAGGCTGACAATGTGAACTTCCCTCGATCCCTCTGACTCACTCTTTGTCAAATCGTCTGTCGGAAGTTGAAACAGAGAGAGAGAGAGAGAGAGAGAGAGAAAGAGGGGGGGAGAAGAAGTAGGAGTTGAGAGGGAGAGGTGTAGTAGTAGTAGTAGGGAGAGAGAGAGAGAGAGAGAGAGAGAGAGAGAGAGAGAGAGAGAGAGAGAGAGAGTAAGCCTGACTTATCACTCTGTCCCACCCTCTGTCGCCTCACCCCGCCTCCTGAGAGCATCCATAGTGTGATGTGGCTCACGGCCAAGGGATTTACGGCTTAGTACTGCCTAACACTTAACAAATCGGGGAAGCTGGCCAGGAGAGGCAAAGGGTGGTGACGGACAGGTAGGTGAGGCAGAGGCTTGAGGCAGAGTCAGGCAGGGGGAGGGGTAGTGAAGTAGAGGGTTAGGCAGAAGTAAGAGGGACGATGAGGCATTGGGAGAGGTAAGGTAAGGCAGGGAGGAGAGGTAGGGTGAGGAAGGGGGAGGCAGGGGTAAGAGTGGGGCAGGGGAGATGAGCCTAGCCTCGGGGCCCTGCACACCGAAGAGGGTATTGTGAGGTTGTTTTGCCTTATTTTCTAATTAAACATACGTGTTTTATTTACAGTGTCTGGTTTTGGATAATGTTCATGTAAAGTAATGTGAAAAATTATTAACGAATATTTCATTGTCGGGAAATATTTGCCGGAACAGTTGAATAAACTTAATATGAGTGACTGGATTGGTTTTAAATGATGTAATTTGTAATGCTGACATAGGCTACAAAGATAAATATAAGCTTTCCATATAACTACAGATATCTATCTATTTATCTATCTATCTATCTATCTATCTATATATATATATATATGCAACTACATACATACATACATAGATTCATTCATTCATACGTATATACATACATACATTGATTCATTCATTCATACACACCTACATACTTACATTTACACAGTTAATACAACCACAGTCAAGCTGTACATAAGCAGAGGTAAGAAGTAGGGCTGGGTCTGACGAGTACAGTTTGCGCCACACTTACCCTCAGTTTCAGGTCATTTATAATCCTGTTTGTGCAGTCCCGTCACCTAGTATCTCCCAGCACGGTAGTTCACTCGCATCTCTGGCATTACGAGTTTTTTAGCTTGCTCCTGTACCTGCAGACGATAGTAGTAAGCTTAAAAGAGATGTCTTGTAGTGAAGGAGTTCCATCCATCTGTCTTATTTATAGCCAGACGCCTTGATTCCGTAAGAGGTAGTCACAAACAAATCGCCTCCATATCGTCCTGACCTCTGCCATTTGGCTACCATCCCACCAACTAACCCCCCCCCCTCTCTCTCTCTCTCTCTCTCATATCTTTCTCCACTCCATCCCTCCATCTCATCCTCTGTGTCCCTCTCATTATTTCTCCTTTCACCTCATTCACATACACTCTTCTAGTCAATCTCTCATTCTCCATCCTCTCCACGGGGAAAAAATCATCCCTGAGTATTTCCTCTAAAGGATGTATTTAACGCCTCTAGTTCAAAAATATCTGATCCTGGATGAAGTCGTCTGGAGAGAGCGAGAATAAACTAAGAACTATTATAAGTGACATGGACGGCATCGTGATACCTTCTTCAAATCGATTCACTCTGCCATCTGTACCCTGACATTCTCTGATGTGTTATATTTATACATTTTTAGTATGGATATATTTTGCCTCAGTAAAGTGCAACAGGATAAAAAGGCATAATGAGGGTAATAAATCGCTAAGGAAACGGTGCCACGCTATTTCATATGCCTCGTACGGTATGGAATTACGAGAGACGTCAGGGGATTTGGAAGAGGAGATGGTAATGCTGTGTTGAGGATTTGTCACTGTTAATCCCCTCCGTCCGGATTTCATATTTCATTCTTGCTCCCACCAAGCGATTATATCCATCTTGAGGGGTGACACGTGCCTGTGAAGGGGTTTATGGAGACTGGCTCTAAATCCCTCTGTATGAAATGTCTCTTTACAGCTGAGGGAAATCGTCTGGCAGCGGATGAAACAGAGAAAAGGATGTCACGGCATTAATGGAGTTAATATTGGCCGGTGAAGCCACGACTGTGTTATGGTGCGGAGAGAGAGAGAGAGAGAAAGAGAGAGAGAGAGAGAGAGGGGGGGGAGGGGGGAGGCTGTTGTGGTTGTTGTGGAGGCATATAAAAGGAAAAACACAGCTAATGAGGAATGGTACAGTTAATCGTACCGTGAAAAACAACAGTCTAATGGCCTTCCTATTTTTGTTGTGTACTTTTCCCTGCGGCGAAGTGGGTAGGTGTACTCGTATAAATGGTACACCTTCTCTCTCTCTCTCTCTCTCTCCTTCAAGGAAAGTTCGATTATCTGCTCTTGGAGAGATGTAGAAATTTTCTTTTGAAATACAAAGTTGTTCAGCAAGAAATTTTGAGTTGATTTAACATGCCAGCATTAGGCGAATTAAAATTTCTCCTTAGGGATTTTAGCGACTTCCTTATGAAATACAAAGTTGCTCAGCCTGCAATTTTGAGTTGATCTGACATGTCAGCTGTTGCATCAACTGATGCATCAACTGATCATTTAACAGTTTTCAATTTTGACCATACGGAGGCATTTTGATCAAACAGTTTCACATATTCTGAGTCTGAAAGAGAGAAACTTTCAAAAATTAAAAAAATGGCTGCAGTAGTTTCACCGCAGGTCTAGGAAGGTAGTCTCTTTCAGCAGAGACATGACTAAAAAAAAATCCATATGGAACTGCAAGTATCATCTCGAATAGTTATATATATAAATTACAAGTAAGAAAATAATATATGCAAATTGGAAAAGTGTTGGAGAGATGGCAGCCAGAGTATTTAAATGTACGGGAATACTGCCCAAAGTTAAAATAGACAAATCGTTATCTGGTCTTATGACTCAGATGCCGGGTAGATCTCTCTTAATAGACCCACAGCATAACATATTAAAGTCTGAGGCAACATTTTCTCATAATCTACTTAATGTTCCTCAAACTCTTCGTGTTTTGCACCAGTTACCTGATTAACTAACTGGAAATTTAAGCTCTTTTTTTTGGTACATGATTTTTCCGGTGGCGCAATATTGGAACGGCTTATAATCAGTGAATGATGTTAAACTGATAAACTGCGAGTGAATGCGTGAAGTATGTGCTTTTTGTATTTTTTTTTTTACATCCGCATCTGAGCACTGGCACCAAGATTAATTACAGCAATATGAAAACCATCACTCAGGGAACTGGAATTTATTACGTCAAGGAAGAAGTGAGATTTGTGATAATTTCAATATTTCCTGGAAGGGTCGGCGATTTTCCTAAAAGTACAGGACAGTCGTGTATTGTGTGGACGACCTTGACAGCAGCCTTCCGACATGACACTAGCGGCAGCCTAACTGAGGGGCGCAAAACCTAATTTAGGAACTCTGCCCCCCCTGACCCCCCACAACAGTGTTTGTAATTCACCTCACACCGTGCATACTTCGTCAAATGGCTGGTGAAACGAGCGTGAAATTCTCTCTCTCTCTCTCTCTCTCTCTCTCTCTCTCTCTCTCTCTCCGAACAACTATCTTCTGGAAACAGCAGCATTGCAATGAAGAAAGGTGTCGTGGTAGTGAAAGGATTATGACTCAGTGATCTACGTTCCACCAATCTTGACAAATCGTACCCGTCACAGCAAAAGCAGCAGCAAGTGATTATTACACGTACTAGTAATTTTTATATTGATGAGAAATAGCTGTATCATAACAAGAAGAATGAGTAGAACACCATAATTTGCTTGATGATGATGATGATGATGATAATGATGGTGATGATGGTGGTGATATTGTACTGCCTAAAAAAAGCCAACCTTTTCACCTTTACCTTCCCTCAAGTTCCTCCTTCCCTCCCATCTCTTCCCTTCTTAACCTTACCTTTCCTCCCACGACACCTTTCTTCACTGCAGTTAGTGATCGTGACGTACTTCTAGCAATTAGCAAATTAAATGAGAATAAAACACCAGGACCGGCCAAAATATCTCCACCTGTATTAAAGGAACTACAGAATGAAATATCAAAGCCTTTATCTGAACTTTTTAACTTATCACTTAAGAGCAGTGAGGTGCCACATGAATGAAAGCTTGCTAACATAACCCCAATTTTTAAAAAGGGCAACAGAGCCCAACCAGAAAACTACCGCCCAATTAGTTTAACATCGGTGGTTTGCAAATTGCTTGAAACTATTATCAGAGACAAGTTTGTGAAACACTTAGAAACGAACAATCTCATAAAAGATTCTCAACATGGTTTTCGTAATAATCGCTCTTGCATCACGAATCTGCTGGACTTTTTCAATGATGTACTGCACATGTACGAAGAGACTAAATCTGTTGATGTGGTCCACCTTGATTTTCAAAAAGGCTTTTGACAAAGTTCCACACAAAAGACTCCTTCAGAAGCTAAGGGCACATGATTTCAGCGGCAATGTTCTCGGGTGGTTAGAAGACTGGCCACCGGACGAAAGCAAAGAGTTGTAATGAAAGGACAAGAGTCAGACTGAATAAATGTTACAAGTGGAGTGCCGCAGGGTTCAGTGTTAGGTCCTGTTCTTTTCTTAATATATGTAAATCATATTGACGAAGGATTGTGTTGCAATTTTTCAAAATTGGCTGATGATACTAAAATAGGTAACAGAGCAGATACAGCACTGCAAAGGCAAGCAATTCAGAGAGATCTTGATTAACCGTTTGCCTGGGCCCAAGTTTGGCAGATGGATTTCAGTAGTAGTGAATGCAAAGTGCTAAACATTGGCAGTAAAAATGTAAGAGCTAGTTATAGCATGAATAATGTCCAACTTGATAGGGTAAACCATGAAAAAGACCTAGGAGTTATAATAACAGACGATTTGAAACCAAGCAAACAATGTACAGAAGCTGTGAATAGAGCCAATATGTTGACTGGATTCATAGGCAGAGCATTTGAATATAAATCAGATAATATCGTCCTCACTTTGTATAATTCCTTAGTTCACTTGGAGTATTGCGTTTAGTTTTGGTCACCGTATTATAAAAAGGATATGGAAAAGCTTGAAAGAGTACAGCAAAGGACGACAAAGATGATACCTAGACTGAGAAATAAAATGTATGAGGAACTTTTAGAAGCCCTGAATCTCTTTACCTTAACTAAACGGAGGTTACGAGGAGATCTAATTCAGGTATTCAAAATATTCAAAGGACATGATAACATGGCTGTCGATAAATACTTCACAGTTGATCACTCGAATTATACCAGAGGCAACAGACATAAAATAATTGGCAAACGATTCCAGTCGCATGAAGCTAAGCATGTCTTCACTAACAGAGTTGTAAACATATGGGGTAAATTGCCCTCCAATGTAGAAAATTGTAATACAGTACTGACCTTTAAAGGTCGCCTGGATAAGTATTTGTCATCTAACCCCCAGCTTAATATGTTTACTCCTGAATAAAACACTTGTGCATGTATAATTTTTTATTTAATTTTATTTAATTATTTTAGGGCCTGGATCAATTTATCAAATGCAAATATAGTATATGCACAGGATAGGATATGCACAGATAGCCCTGAGTTAACGGCCACTACTCATACTTTCAACCTGTGATGGGCTGTGGATCACTGAGGGTCCCTGTTAGGTAAGTGACCACCATCGGGATTATATCAATGTACCAGGAGTCACTGCTTCAGGAGATGATTTGTGTGCTTGTCCCGCATGGGAAAGTTCCTAGTCTCAGTGGAATGAACGGAGCTGGGGCCTGATTGACTGCTGCCTACCTTAATAGCTCCAGGCAAGGATGCCACACCACCCCTGAACCTCCACACTGTGCACTGTGCAATTTCCACACTGTGTCCGCAGACGCCCCGTTAACTCAGCGTACCTATAGATAGTGTCATGCGTTAGTTATTTATTTATTCGAGTATTCATTTCACTCTACTACATTCTCTTTCAGGTTATTCATACTGGTAGCTTATAGATAAAGTACTATAGAATGTAGCTTTTCCCTTTCAGTCTTTCCAATGAAATTTCCATGTCAATTTTTCCATGCCGCATGATGGTTTTTCTCACTTTTTCTTGCCAGTTTTAACTGGAGGGTTTGGAGGCGGAGGGAGCCTTATTGCTTTGCTATCCCTATCCTTCTGCATGTTGAGTTAGATCTCGTAGTCATAGTCTACCCTGTAACAAACAGCCTCGAAAGGACCATAAGATCTGTTGCTGTTTGCTTTCCTTTCCTTTGTACACCTCCTCCCTTCTTTACCCAGCCCTCCCTCCCACCTCCTCTCCTCTTTTCCGTAGCCTCCCTCTTGTCTCCTCTCACCGTATACAAAGCTCTGAAGGTATTTTTATTCTTGCCTCCCTCACCCTTCCCCCTGCTTCTTTCCTTTTATCAGTGCCCCTCCGCTTCCCCTTCCTGCTTTGTTACGCCTCCAACCCCTGCTATCTTTTCACTGTCCCTCCTACCTTCCCTCCATCTCAACCTTCCTCCCTCCTCCACCAGACCCCCGTGCTAACCTATACCCCCTCCCTCCAACTAAGTCGTGGATACATTTTTCTTTTGTGTTCTTTCCTCATGTGTCTTCATAAGTGTCTTATCATTTCCGTCTGTCTGCCTGTCTCTCTCTCTCTCTCTCTCTCTCTCTCTCTCTCTCCATACATACATATATATCAATCAATCAATCAATCATTTCCTGTGGCACCCTCGGGGATGCATAGGGCCTCGATGAACTCACACCACCACATCCTATCTTGTGCTAACTCCTCAAGATCTCCCCAACACTCATCTCCAGCTTCCCGTCTCATTGTCCTCACCCACGTCTCTTTTGGCCTTCCTCTACCTCTCCTACCAAGTGCCACCCACCCTGGTGTACCTCGTACTATTCCCTGTCTCCTATACACATGTCCTAGCCACTTCCATCGTGAGAATCTAACATATTCATCGATCGGCTGCACTCCCGTTATTTCTCTAATTCTACTATTTGGTATCCTTTCCCACCACTTAACTCCTAATATTCTTCTAAGTGCTTTATTTTCAAACACCAAGAATTTATTTTCCATAGTCACTGTGCTGTACCAAGACTCGTGTCCATAAATTAAGATACTCCTAACCATTACCTTATAAAGTTTGATTTTTGTATGCACAGAAAAATTGTTATTATTCCAAATATTTTTAAGCATTCCCATTGCCTGATTAGCCTTCTTTAACCTTTCCTCGAATTCAAAGTTCAAAGAACCATCCTTGGCTAAATAAGTACCTAAATATTTAAACCTATCAACTTGCTTTACAGCCATACCTCCAATTACACATTCCTGCGCATTTTCCATATTCATATTGATTATTTCAGTTTTTCCACAATTAATAACCAAACCCACCTTGCGACCTTCACTCACCAAATATATATATATATATATATATATATATATATATATATATATATATTTATGTGTGTGTGTGTGTGTGTATGTGTGTGTGTGTGTATGTCTCTCTCTTTTCGGCTTTCCCGCTCTGCACTGCCGCAGTATTAAACATTGGCGTGAGCACACTGTACATACAGGCTAAAAGTAGGTCAGAAGGACGGCACGTGGGGTTGAGGGAGGGGCAGCAAGCCCCAACCCCGGCCTGATTTTCAAGCTAAAACGAGAGATTGCTTGGCCATATGCATAGTGTAACATATTGTGCTTTGCCGGTATCACAGGGAGTACGCTTGTGGGTTCCGACATGAGGTGCAGCTTCATATTCCTAATCCTCACGTGACAAGAAAATACAAACGGCAAGAAAAAAAGTCGTGGAATTTTTATAAGTGTACGTAGTGTACCTGCCCATTTAGGTTGTAGGCGCCAAAGAAGCTGTACTTATGAGTTGGGGAAGGGACACAACCCTCGCCTGCGCCCTCCTGACATATTATGCACAGTCTTGAAGCTAAAGGAATGAATTTCGTTTGTGAACAGTTATATATATAGGTTTAGTGAGTCATATATACTATGGACTTAGCGTGGATGTTAAGGAAAGGGGCACAGACCATGACACCGACACTCCAAGAAAATATCCGTAAGCAATCCCTTCTGTCTGTTTATCCGTCTGCATGTCTATCATTTTATCTATCTGTCTCTCAGTCCGCCAGCTCAGCCTTCTTCCAATCTGCCGTCCTGTCTCCCCCTGTTGTCTCGGCCGTAATGAAGTTGACAGAGACGCAGAGACTCAACTGGAACCACCAACTCTCATTTTATTCCCATGCTCAGTCTTTGGTAAACTTGGTGTATTTCTCGATCTGTGTATCCAATATTAAGTTGTCTTTTAGAAATTTGGTGTATGGTAAGTCATTTGCTGCACTGTACTTAGTTATAGATTTTTGTTTAGTGTATTTGGCATACTTTTTCATATGTGTATTCAGTTATTGGCTTATCTTTGCAAGTTCGGTGTAGATGTCTGTCTGTGTATCCAGTTATTAAGCCCATCACATGGAATAACGTCGTTTTTATTATACATTTCCTACTTCCCTACGTGTGTAATCCTAACAGACATTTCCTAGTGGAGGATTTTAGACATAACTCAAGACGAAGGTTTCCCTTACTTGAAAAAGATCATTTGGCGAAATTGGCGGTATAAAGAATGAAAAATATATGAGGTCATGTTACTTAAAGCTTAAATGTATTTTTCGCATATTTGATGTGGGTAATTATCCACATATGTATTCCATTACTCATTTGTGTCGCAGATTTGGTGTAGCTGTCGTCTGTGGAACCATTCTTCAGTTTATCTCTGGCAGATTGTACCCAAATATTCATCTGCCCTTTTTTTTTTTCTTTTTTTCTACATGGGGGAAAAATATGACCACAAAAATACTCGTATAAACGTTGTGTGAAAATTTCGTGTTGAGAGTATGGTAGAAAAAATTATTGCTGTTACTGACATGGTTCATAATTTTTCAAAAAGTCTTTAGTAGAAAGAGAAAAATTAGTTTTGTTGTTATGACTGAAGGTGACAGCAAAGAAAGGG
>NC_137028.1:32253555-32273555 GCF_032717465.1 Coenobita brevimanus | reverse complement strand
GAGAGAGAGAGAGAGAGAGAGAGAGACCCTGCTGCCTGTGTAATGAGATAAATTTATGCTTCGCTTCCAGCCAAATGTGACGGTTTCATATACAATGTTTATTCAGTAAATATTTGAGGTTCCCTGTGAATTGTTGATGCGGCATTAGAGAGAGAGAGAGAGAGAGAGAGAGAGAGAGTTGTCATCAGATCTGCATAATACTAAAGCCTGAATCATCACACCTCTCGGCAGTTTAATCTCTTCAGTACGATGTGTTCTTTTGTACTCTCTCTCTCTCTCTCTCTCTTACACACACACACACACACACAGACACACACACAGACACACACACACACACACACACACACACACACACACACACACACACACACACACACACACATTAATCATTCCCTTATTCACTTTCCCAGGGCAGCCAGACCTCTTCTACTCCCTCTATAGTACGTCCCTCCTAATTTCTTCAACCCTACTCCTTCCCTCCCTCCCTCCCTTCCCCTTCCCTTTCCCCTTCCTTAAGGTCCCCCCTTCCTTCCTTTCCGTCTCTCACTTCTCTGTCACTCTACTTCATCCTCTTCTGTCCCTTTCCTCTCTTTAGCGTCCCTCCATCCTTTCTTCCTTCCTTCCTTTCCCTTCCCCTTCCTCATTTTAGCTTCCCTCCACCCTACCTTCTCCCTCCTTTTCCTTACCTCTCCCTCTCTTTTCTCTGTGTTACTTCCCCTAACCTGCTTTCTTTTCTTCCTCTTCCTTTATTACTTCCTCGCCCTTCAGCCTCCCTCCTGTCTTCCTGCGCGATGTGGTGGATGGAAGTCATGTAGAGGTGTTTTATCGTCTTAAACTTCCAACCTCAGGCTCATCTGAATGTGAACCCCGTGGACTACAGGCTGAAGCTGCCGTCTTCCTTCAATTCACCATCCTTATTTTTGGGGATAGGGAGGCTGGTGAGTGACATATGTATAAGCAGGCAGTGGAGCCGCCAAATTATATCAGCGCCACCACGTGAAGGCGTCCCTCTCCAGCCCTCGTGTTGTTCTGCCATTAAGATGGGGGAAATAAGTTACAAAAGGACGAAACTCAGGCTCCCATGACTCAGTCTTAAGATAATCGTCTGGCGTTGGCTGGAATAGAGTAGTAAAGTAATCCCAGCCACAGGAGCATTAAAACTGATAGAGCAAAGTGTGTTGTGTCTTGCAGGTGTGAGGGAAGTAACTGATGAAGCTGCGACCACGAGCGGACTAAGATGGACGAAAAATGTATTCAGTATTCTGTGCGGTGTAGGCTGGAAGGAACGCTGTGAAGTTGGTGCTGGGGTGGGTGGGAGGGGGATGGGAAGGAGAGCTGGATAAAGGCAACTGGTAAGTGGTGTGGCGGTGCAGAGATTAACTGAATATCCTGAATCTATTGCCTGTGAATGGGGTCGGTAGAGGAGGTGGTGGAGGGGAGTGGAATGGCTGGAGTACGTGGGAATACTGTACTGGATAATTATTAACAATGGTACTGAATCAGTTGCTTCAAGTTAATGAATCAGAATATAAGTTAGACATTCTGATAGGCATTAGGTACTTGCACTGGAGCCCTCGAAGAAAGGTTTATATATATATACTGTACAGCCCTGTGGTATATCTTTAATTCTTTGACTTCTGTCCCTCAAATATTGCAGTATAGAGTGACGTTAGTGGTGGTGATGATAATGATGGCTGTGGTGCAGGAAACGGTGACAGTAATGGTGAGGATGGTGTAATACACTTGTGGTGAAAGTAAGACATGGTGCTTAGTATTACGGTGATGGATTAGGGTGGTGGAGTGAGCCCCCCCTACCCACTTCCATCCCACCAGCACCACTCCGGTATTCATGAACAGTGTGCCACGGCCGTCACTCCAGGAAGAAAATATGTGAGCACAGCCAGACACTGGATGGCGGTGTGTGTGTGTGTGTGTGTGTGTGTGTGTGTGTGTGTGTGTGTGTGTGTGTGTGTGTTAGAGAGGAGAGAGAGAGAAAGAGAGAGAGGAGAGGGAGAGAGAGAGTGTGCAGAGAGACTCATAGTTTCTGGGGTGAAAGTTAAGGAGATGAAAGTTTGCAACCCGGAGTTTGTTTGTGTCCTGCAGTTGAGAGAGAGAGAGAGAGAGAGAGAGAGAGAGAGAGAGAGAGAGAGAGAGAGAGAGAGAGAGAGAGAGAGAGAGAGAGAGAGAGAGAGAGTATAAAACCACACCACTGATCATCCCTAGATTTACCTCGATAACACCTTGACTGTCACACATGTCACGTTATGTTGTTTTGCCATGGCGTGTTGTGCAGGTATTGCCCACCCTCAAAGTTTAACCTTCCTTTTTTTTCTTTACTGGTCAATATGATTCATAGAGAGAGATACGACAGCTTTAGAACCCAATTGTGTCATTTGTTGTTGTTATAGGTCGTTTGCTTTAACATGGTGAAGATCTTCGTCATTTTGCAGTTTATTTACTATGACTCGGGGACAGAGTAAAGCAATACTGTGACATTACATATTGCCAGTAATACTAGGAATCGAACGTGCGTCTCTTCAGATATGGGTTCGATTCCTGGCATGATTGGCAATATGGAAGTCGATTTTTCCAATATTAGCACAGGATTCATTCATCAACAGTACTATGATTCCCCATTCACTTCTTAGCACTTCTCTGTGACTAGCGCTATGTTCTAGTGTTGATCTGTTTTTAAAGCTCAACATTCAAAGTAGAGAGATAACAATTTTAGGCCAAGATTAATGAAAATTTATTTAGAGACCCTCCCCCCTCCCCGTGGGGGGAATCACACCACCGCGAGCCGATAGATATCTAACCAGGCTCGGAATATGACCTTGACCTTGACCTACTTTCACCAATTTCTAAATCAGAGAGATTTTCATCCCTACTACACACCTGTAAAATTTTGTGATGATATCTCGAGCGATTGCGAAATTATCATGCTAACGGACACACCGACAAACAAACAAACTGAAAACAATAGTTGTAGGAGATTTTCATCTCTACTACACACCTGTATAATTTTGTGATGATATCTTGAGCAGTTGCAAAGTTATCGTGGTAACAGACACACAGACCTTGACCTACCATCACCAATTTCGAGGTCGTGATCGTTTTTTTTTTTTCCCCTATTACACACCTGTCAACTCTTGTGCTGATATCTTGAGTGGTTCCGAAGTTATCGTGCTAACACACACACACACACACACACACACACACACACACACACACACACACACACACACACACACACACACACGAACTGAAAGCAATACCAGCTTCGCAATGGCGGCTGGTGATTCTACTCTTCCTGATTCCAGCTGCCATACTTACCTGAGCGCACCGCTGCTTCTTCCATCACCACTGGCCTTTTAACAAGTCACCAATTTAACCTCAATATCAGTGAATTTAGGCACTTTAGAGAATCCTTTACATACAGTAGGTGTTCCCTCTCATCAGATGTAATAGTGTGTGTGTGTGTGTGTGTGTGTGTGTGTGTGTGTGTCCCTGTTAACTATAAGACAACACCGCTAACAGTCAATTGTCCCCTATATCACCTTCAGCCTTAATCCCTGTCATGTTATGTTATGTTAAACGTCACCGCAATGTCTGGTGACCCTGCAAAGTGGTTGAACAATACCCATCCACAATTGCAAAATCTATAGAACGTGATATGAAGACTCAGTGACTTTCTTGTGCAGTTATATGGATACCGTAAATGGGAGTATTTGTGTCTTGAAAACAACACACTTGCATGGTTTTTAATCCTGGTTCTCTTAAAAATATATCATTCAGGAGTTGGTGCTTGACAATATGACCCTGTAAGACGTACTGTGATATTGTAAAGTTGGTGAGGGATAGATAGTGTGTGTGTGTGTGTGTGTGTGTGTGTGTGTGTGTGTGTGTGAGAGAGAGAGAGAGAGAGAGAGAGAGAGAGAGAGAGAGAGAGAGAGAGAGAGAGAACTGTGGTGCAGATGGATTTTATTTTGAGGTGGAATGACGAGAACTAATTGGTTTTATTGTTAGATGAACAGACAGATTGTAATTTAATGTAGAAGTGGTGCTCATGTGTGTGTGTGTGTGTGTGTGTGTGTGTGTGTGTGTGTGTGTGTGTGTGTGTGTGTGTGTGTGTGTGTGTGTGTTTAGAAGAGAATGGAAAAACATGTTATCAGAGACTCTGGACATTTATGTGACTGAGTGGAGACGGGAGGGGAAGGGAGCGTCAACAATGGGTTAATTGACTGTGGGAGAGACAGGAGGAGTGAAGTGCTGGTACAGAGAGAGAGAGAGAGAGAGAGAGAGAGAGAGAGAGAGAGAGAGAGAGACGCATTCACTTATCCGGGAATAGACAGAAAACTACACAACAGTCCTAAGTGGCAAAGTGTTGAAATAATCTTAAATATGATGGCCTTATACGTGTTGTTAATTATCTCTTGCATAACCAAGGCAAGTGTTCAAAACATGTTTTTTCCGGGGCCAGGGTACGATTTAACTTGCACATTTTATTATGAATTTCTCCTTTCCTTTGTACGAGACTTCTAATTACTGATAAGAGTATGGAAGGGTATCGTTAGGCAATGCATGTTTTATTTTTACGTTCATTCATTTATCTTGTTTTTTTATCTATCTTTTGCCGGAAGCCTTAATCCCGTAAGGGGTGGCTACAAGCAAATCGCCTCCATGTCTCCTTTTCCCATGCCATTTCACTGCCCTCCCCGCAGCTCACACCCCTCTCTAACGTGAATCGTTCACCAAACTTATTATGAATATAACAGGGGAAGCATTATCAGCACAAGAAATAAGAGGACGTAATTACCTGTGCTACCTGGTACGTGTTTTCCTAGGTAACCACAGTTAAGTATGGAAGGTGTACCGAGACTGAAGGGTTAATACCACGTGTGTTGTCGTAGCTAAATAGAGTCAGAGCTAACTTCATACTTCATCTTACCTATCCTAGCCTTATCCTTCTTGCTATACTATCCATGGGTCCGTATCATCGTCGGGTAAGGAAGCTCCCTAGTACCTCTTCCTTGGCGATTTAGTTTTTTGATGTGGCAGGATAATATACTTTTGTACGCTATTTATGAAGAGTATGGCGATATTGGAAGGATATATGTAACACAGAATTGGACAGTAAGGTCTAATAAAAAATATAGATCGCTTAGGAAAAAGTGTTAGGTAACTTCCATAACCGACGTAGAATTACTGCAGCAATACTCGTAGGCCAGTATTCTCGTCGATTAAGGAAGCTCCCTGACACCTCTTTTTAAGTGATTTATTTTGCTTATTACTCCCTACCACCCTAGTGTGTGCTGATTAGGCCACTGTAACATCGCCATACTCTGCATAAATGACGTGCAGAATTATACTGACCAGCCGCGTCCAAAATAAATCTCTAAGGAAGAGATGTTAGGGAGACTCCTTAACCGATGAGAAGGCAGTCTAATGCTGTTTGCTTTCCTTTGAACCCCCTTTGTACTACTTTTGTATTCATTTGTAATATGAAAGAAAAGCATTCGGGAGCCAAATGCTAATCGTCCGCCAGAATATGCCGTTGGCCAAGTCAAAGATTTTGGCCATATATTGATACTCTGAAGGTTTCATGTTGATAGCTCAAGTCGTTCATGAGATATAATGGTGCTAAATGCTGGCGATAAAAAACTAGCTTACATTTGATAGCCATTTTGGTGACCTTGACCTTGACCCCAAGTGCCCATTTTCAAACTCGACCAAGATTATGGCGATATCTTGATGCCCTGAAAGTTTCATGTTGATTACTCAAGCCGTTCATGAGATGTAATGGTGCTTAAAGCTGGCGATAAAAGCCAGTTGACCTTTGGCAGCCATTTTGGTGGCCTTGACCTTTACCCCGAGTGCCCATTTTCGAACTCATTCAAGATTTTTGCTATATCTTGATACCCTGAAGGTTACATGTTGATAGCCCAAGCCGTTCATTAGATATAATGGGAACAGAGAGAGAGAGAGAGAGAGAGAGAGAGAGAGAGAGAGAGAGAGAGAGAGAGAGAGAGAGAGAAGGGCAAAAACGTTATCGCTCCGCCTTGTAAAGGCGGGCGATAATTACGGGCATAAATATCAATTCACATCCTGAACGATAATCAAGTGACCGTGAACACAAACTTTGCAAACTCAGTGGTGCTGTCTCTTTAGCTCAACAAAATTTTCATATATTTTTTTTACGAGTTTCATAATTATTCGGCCATAACGTGGATCAAATGAGCCTTAATTATGAGAGAGAAATGAGTCTCCTTCGTTACCACACACGTCAGCCCTCCACTATGACTAAACTTGGGCATCAACTGAATTGATAGGGGTCAGGGATCTTTGTCAGGTTAGAATAGTAGTAGTAGTAGTAGTGGTAGTAGTATTGCTGGTGCTGGTAGCAGTAGTAGTAGTAGTAGTAATAGTTATTGTTGTAACGCCAAGTTCATCTGCATCGTGAACCCAGTGGACTGCAGGCTGAAGTCACACGCGCTATACCACGCACGCTTCTTACCCCGGCCTCGTCACCCCAGCCCGGAACTTGACCCTCCCACGCAAGAAGGACAGATCAATAGCCGGGAAAAACATGACCTGGGTTAAAAAGGTGTGATGGCGGGTGGCTGAGGGTTTGGCTGGGTCGTTAAGCAGGTCGTTAAGGGGGTTGTTAAGAGGTCGTTGGCTTCAATTAAGGTGGGGGGAGGTAGGGAGAGGTAAAGGAGGATTTTGAGGGTGTAGGACATTTGGAGAAGAAGAGAGAGAGAGAGAGAGAGAGAGAGAGAGGTAAGAAGTAAGATGACATACGCACCACAATGTACACACAAACCTACTCTGGGTTACCATATCAATAGCTGTGTTGTATCCCACCATTCTGGACTCATATTTATTAGGGTTACCATTCCATTACCATCCCATCAGTTACCAGCATGATTACCATCCACTTGTCTTGATACAGGTAACGTGACTATCGTGGTAGAGTTAAGCAAGTTACTATCACCTTTATCGGCTATTTTCGTGGCGAGTATGACGATGAAACTAGAGCCTGTGTTATATATCAGCATTTTCATTGTTCGAAGCCATCATTCTCAGTGTTATTAACTATCATTCTGTGTCATAAGCCATCATTCTGTGTCATAAGCCATTGTTCTGTGCCATAAGCCATGTGTCATCTAAGCCATCATTCTCAGTGTCATTAACTATCATTCTGTGTCATAAGCCATCGTTCTGTCTCATAAGCCATCACTCTGTGTCATACGCCATCATGCTGTGTCGTAAGTCAAAAATTCAGTGTCATAAGCAATCATTTGAGTCATAAGTCAGAAATTGAGTGTCATAAGCCATCATTCTGTGTCATAAGCCATCTTTCTGTGTCATAAGCCAGCAATTCTCAGTGTTAGTATCATAACAAGAAATACACAGAGAGGTGCTTCGCTGTGTGTCATATTGTCTCCCACTAGCTCTGTGTCCCTGCAGGTTAAATATTACCTAGATATACAGGTAACTTCTGTGCACTCAAAGCTTCCTCAAGTCCACAGGAAATTGCAGTTTTCATTATACTTTCTAATGCCATAGCTCTGTAAAAAATTATTTGCAAATGAATGACATCCCTCCGTCTGAGTGATGATTTGAGAATACACGAAACTCATTGCATCATTTCACCCGAACGGCCAGGCTTGAGTGCGTGGATTTTCGTGACTGGATTCGTGGTGTTGTGAATGGTGAAAGATTTGATTGTTTCCGTGAGGCTAAAAAATTGGCAACAGTACCCGTATGATGATGGACTGTGGCTTAGGGATGATGATGATGATGATGATGGTGATAATGATGACTTTCGGGTTATTGCTGTAGAGGTGAATGCATCATTACCCTCCCAGGTTTATTAACAAGTTCTGCCCTTCTCCCCTGCACTCCCCTCCTCTCTCTCAAATTATTTCCCTTACACCATCCGCCACCCAGATAGGAAAGACAAACTACCAATTTTAGACATCATAATGACAGTAAATGAAGAGAAATATAACTACTGTGATCTTGTGGCCTATTAGGGAAGTGACCTGCTCCTTCCCAGTGCTTCACCCACTGGTATAGGAGTGGAAGGCTGTTGGGTGTGAAGATGATTGGCTTGTACAGCACGCTGGGAATACGTGGGTAGTATTTTGTCTTACCAGTCTCCTGTCTTTAGGGTACACCGACGCCGTAACCTGTTAAAATTAGCACCGTCATTGATCGTGTGTGAGGACAGGGTAAAACTGAGAGAGAGAGAGAGAGAGAGAGAGAGAGAGAGAGAGAGAGAGAGAGAGAGAGAGAGAGAGAGAGAGAGAGAGAGAGAGAGAGAGAGAGAGAGAGAGAGAGGTGCTGGAGTTAAGATGATGGTGGTGGTGATGATTGTTTATGGTGATGACCTTTAGTAAATTATACCACGTTGTGATGAAGCCAGGTCAGGTGAGAGCACAGATGAGATAAGGTGAGATTAGATGGGCTGAGATTAGACGAGCTGAGATGATATGAAGTGAACAAATGTGAGATGAGCTGAAATGAGATGTACTGAGCTAGAATGAAGTGAAGTTAGGTGAAAATATGTAGGTAAGATGAAATTAGGTGAAATGGGGAGAGGTGAAATGTAGAAAACAGAGAGAGAGGTGGGTTGAGGAGAATTTTATATGTGAGATTAGGTAAGGTAGGGCTGAATGTGAACTGAACTAAAATGAGATGTTGTGAGGAGATGTGGGTAATGCAGGGACAGAGATGAGGTGAGATGAGTAGACATGAGCTGAGAGACGAGAGAAGATGAACTGTGTGAAATATGTGAAGAAATTAATGGGAGAGATGAAGAGAAATGAGATGAAGAGGTGCCATTACTGGCCTCAATACTAACAAGGTATATGGGCCTGATGGAGTCCCTCCTGTTGTTCTCAAGAACTGTGCTTCTGTGCTTACACCCTGCCTAGGCAAACTCTTTCACCTTTGTCTGTCAACTTGTACCTTTCCTTCTTGCTGGAAGTTTGCTCTCATTCAGCCTGTCCCAAAGAAGGATGACCACTCCCAACCCTCCAACTATCGTCCAATTGCTTTAAAATCCTGTATTTCAAAAGTTTTCGAGACAATTCTCAATAGTAAAATTTTGAGGCATCTTTCCTATCACAACCTTCTTTCTGATCGTCAGTATGGGTTCCGTCAGGGACGCTACACTGGCGATCTTCTCACTTACCTTTCAGACTCCTGGTCATCCTCCTTTCGGGACTTTGGCGAAAGCTTTGCCATTGCACTTGGCATCTCAAAGGCTTTTGATCGAGTCTGGCATAAATCTTTAATTTCCAAACTGCCCTCTTACGGTTTCTATCCTTCTATCTGTGCCTTCATCGCTAGCTTCCTTTCTGGTCGTTCTACAGCCGCTGTTGTAGACGTCCATCGTTCTTCTCCTAGATCTATCAACGGTGGTGTTCCTCAGGGCTCTGTCCTATTACCAACTCTCTTCCTTTTATTCATCAATGACCTTCTAAGCTGTACATCTAACCCTATCCACTCATACGCTGATGACTCCACCCTTCACCTTTCCATTCGGTTCCCGCAACGCCCATCTCAGCAGTTACTTCAACAAACAAGGGATGAGGCTATGGCACACCTAATGTCTGACTTGGCTCGTATCTCTGACTGGGGTAAAAATAATCTTGTTGTTTTTAATGCATCTAAGACTCAGTTCTTACACCTATCAACCTGTCAAAATCTTCCACAGGTATACCCACTAATGTTTAATAATATTCAGCTTAATCCTGCATCATCCTTGAACATGCTTGGGGTTTCATTTACTCGGGACTTATCTTGGAAAGATCATATTACATCTCTTGTAAAATCTGCTTCCAAGAGATTGGGTGTGCTAGGCCGACTCCGTTCTTTCTTTACCCCTGCACAATTGTTGACTCTATACAGGGGTTTTATCCGCCCCTGTGTGGAGTACAACTCTCATGTGTGGGGAGGCTCCCCACATATATCTCTTCTCAATAGGGTGGAGTCAAAGGCTTTTCGTCTCATTAACTCTCCTCCTCTTACTGACTCCCTTCAACCTCTGTCTCTTCGCCGCACTGTTGCATCTTTATCTCTTTTCTAATGCTACTTTAATGGTCACTGCTCCTCTGGACTGTCTGCATGCATTCCTCCACCTCTACGACGGGCACGTAGTACCCGTCTAGCAGCAAACTCTCATCCCTTTTCTGTCCAACTCTCTAACAGGCAGAGGTGTGAGATGAGATAGGATTTGAAATGAGATGAGGAATGATGTCAGATGAGCTCATTGAGATGAGGAATGATGTCAGATGAGCTAAATGAGATGAAGGAAGATGTCAGATGAGCTGAAATGAGATGAGAGAGGATATAAGATGAGCTTAGATGAGGTAAGTCAGGTTTGAGATGAGGGAATATGAGAGATGAGCTGAGATGAGAGGAATGTAACATGAGTGAAGTGAGCTGAGGAGGATATGTGAGTGAAATGAGAAAATGAGAAAGTAGAAGTAAGTGTTTGAGGGGAAGTTTATATGGGGTGCGAAGGAGGGTTGGTAATAGTGTGTGAAGGGCGGCAGATGAGAGAGAGAGAGAGAGAGAGAGAGAGAGAGAGAGAGAGAGAGAGAGAGAGAGAGAGAGAGAGAGAGAGAGAGACCTAACCCTGACCTAGCATTATAATATTCCCTGCAACTTGACCTAGATTCACCTCTAGGACGGGAGAAATCTTTACTATTTTATTCTTTCTGTTTTACTATTTGATTTATCGTTTGTAAATTATAAACGCATGTCGTATGAGAGGCAGGAACGTGTGGTGAACCTGTTATGAACCGTCGCCAATATCCTGTCAGCTGTTATTTATACACTGGGTTGCTATGGTGACGGGATGACATGGTGGTAAGGATCAGATGCCTAGATATGTGTGTGTGTGTGTGTGAGAGAGAGAGAGAGAGAGAGAGAGAGAGAGAGAGAGAGAGAGAGAGAGAGAGAGAGAGAGAGAGAGAGAGAGAGAGAGAAGGGGAGGGATGCTGTTGATCGTAGACACTTTCGTTTTCCCTCTATTAATCATATCCAACCTCCTGTTTTAGTGGGAATGAGGGGTAGGGCGATGAGAATAACGATGGTTATGTGTTCTGGAGTACGTTGCATCTGCAGTAATGAGTTCTTTTTTTTCTCTCTCTCTTCTCCATCTCCCCTCAGCGGTTCCTCCCCTAATGGCCGTGTTAATGACCGACTAACGAGGTGGGGACCGCAGGGGATACTGGGATATTCTTCTGATCTTTCTCACTGTCGTGTCACTCATTGTCGTACACTGTTCCTCGTTTGTTGCATGTGGAAATTACTGTGTATTTCTGTGGCTAACTCCAGATAATTTTCTTCCCCATTTGGAAGCCTCTCGATATCTAAATGCCCTATCACATGAGGACATATATGTAGGACACTCGCCAGTGGCCCTCCAATTTTGCAGCCACGGTGGACATCCAAACTTCCAACCTCACCAGTCTCATTCCTGACCATCCACGCTCACCGTCGCTGCCCAAACACCGTACTCTTCTCCTTACCTACAGAGTTTATCCTGGCTGTACCTGTGTAGTGTATGCTTTATTAAACTTCGATCACCTTTATTTTTTTTATCTTCCTTTTATTGATACTTCAAATATACAGAGATGTGGTAAGGATAATGGAGTGTCATTTGATGCTTTAGTTTACAAGAAAGACAACATAGAAGGCAGCGACGTCTTCCTCTTCCTGATGAATAAGGACTACAATACCTATCGTGAAAATACTTATCTGGTTTGCGTCCATGATAGCCCAGGCAGTTCTGTGGGTAGTAGAGATGTACCGTTTGTTGTGAACTCGTGGACTCCTTATCCCGGTTGTGTCTGTCCTCCGTGTGTCGTCTGTGGCTTATAAAGTCCATTGACCTTAAATGTAGCCAGCCAGGGAAAACAGGGCAGAGTTCGATAAAGAAAAGGAAAAGGTGGTTAGGTACGTGGAAGACCGTGTGATGGGACACGCTATTTTTACACTGCCATTGTGTGCTATCAGTGAGTTCTGTTCTATAAATGGATTGCCCGTACGATAAAGCCTTATGGGTAATTGCTAAGAATATGAGTGATGCTTGTCGGCTGCACGAAAATCATTAAACCACTGAGTGCTGGAGCATTGCCACAGCTTAGTAAAGTCGTGTGATGTTAAACAGAATATAAATAACACAGTGCGACAGTACCTGTGAAAAGCATTTATAGATAGATTTAACACTTTGACAGGTAGTTTTTCCTGGAACTAAATAGAACTGTCTGATGTCTGCCAGAACATAATGGCCAAGTACGACAATACCAGTGAAAGAGTTAAGGCACACACTGGTCCAAAGTTCCAGTAGAAGATGACTCACAATAGTCCAGTCACGTCTAAAACTCCAGTACTGTTGTGTTTACAGTAGCAGGGCGGAGAGGCAGACTTTGTCCACTAGTTTGATCAGCAAGGGAATTAAACTCTGGATCTTTCATTTCTCCCCTTTCCTCCCATCTCCCACGTAGCCATCAATCCACGTGGACATGATACTTGTGCATTCAGGGACGAAAAGGTGACCTGTTATCCCTCTGCCTCTACCTCACACCTAAGACATGTCTCTTACTTTCCTTCCTGACGCATCGTATCAGAAAACCATCATCCGTGGGCAGAGAAACATACCAGACCTCTTTCACCGCAGGAGTTGTATCCAGGAGAGCAAATGATAGGGAGATGTAATATTAAGCAATCATTAGTCGCCGAGGACAATGTTACAGTCAATGCATCGTTACTTTTCCAAAGTAAGATTGAATAAAGAACCTCTCCGCAATTTGCGTAATACTTTGCTTTGTTTTGGATTGATTTTTTATCCAGAGCATTGCTTCGTCAGTCTGGTTGTGTGGGAGGAAAGCTGGCCTTTGTATTGTTTCTTGATGTTATCGGAAACTGCTTTACTATCAGGGCAAGAGGGGTAAGGGGTAACGCCTGTGGACTACATTGCTCATCCTGTCTAGAGGACTCTTTGGGGGTCCTTGAAGGGTTGTTTGGCTTCTGTGAGTCGTTGGTGTTGTGATGTGAGGCCATGTGTTATGCTGTGTTAAAAGAGATGCTGTGTTGTATTGTGAGGAACTGGTGCTGTGTTAGGAAATACCGTGGCGTTAGTGCAGGTGTTGGAATATTAGTGGTGGTATTGTGGGAATGAGATGTGTTACCTTAGAAAGTTTGGTATTAGTGATGGAGTCGTGGTGTGAGTGATACATGAGGTTAGGAAGTGTTGTGATGTAAGAGTTGGTGTTATACTGTGTTGTGAGAGATGCCTGGTGTGATGTGTTAGGAAGTGTTGTGATGTGAAGCCTGATTTTAATCTACTATGTCATGCGTGCCTGATGTGATGTGTTAGGAAGTACTGTGGTGTTAGCATACGTGTTGTGGTGTGATAGCACTGTGGGTAGGAAATATGTGGGGGTAGAAAGTGTTGCTGTGTGAATGGTGTTGTTTTGCTGCATTATAAGAGAGATATTATGCTATGCTGTGGGGGCCAGGTGTGATGTGCTAGGTGTTATAGCGGCAGTGGTGGTGTTGTGGTGTGCTAGTGTGTTCTGAGGTTAGGAAATGTTGTGTTAGTGTTGTAGTATGAACGGTCTGTAATAAGAGTGAAGTGTGAGATAATAGCAAGTGTGATGTTAGTGTAAGTGCTGTGAGAAAGAAGAGTGAGATTTCTGAAGCCTTGTGACGTGAATGATGGCATGTCGGTCGTGCAGTCTCTCATCAGTACTGTCTCTCCTAAACATCGAGATAGTTTACATTAACATTCTGTAATTTTTAAGGAATACGAGCTATAAAGTCTACCATATCAACAAGAGTATAGTTTTCATCAATATCATACTAACATACTACTATGCAATAAGGTGTATTTGGGTAAAAAAGGGGTGCTAATTCTTCAATCGCAACAACAGCATATCCTTTATCAGTAGCACACTAGAGAATGCTGATGTGTAGTGAGGTGTAGTCGCTAATGAAGAGATGCTACCAGGTGTCCTTAAGATACGATCCTCTCTATAACACCTGACTCAAGCACTCCCACCATCGCTAGAGAAGAGGTACCTAATCGCTAAGGGAGAGGTGTTACAGTGTTCCCCATTCCCAGAGTATACAGTTTCCATCAGTAGCGTACTGGAGAATAACTACTGGAGAGCTGAGGTGTAATCGCTAAGAAAGGGGTGTCACAAGGAGGTGTCACAAAGTCTCCTGTCATAGCGAGAATAGCGCTCGATATGATATCAGACTTGACATCGCTCCCAGCATCACAAACATACAAAGGATACTTAAGTGTACCATTCCCCGTTCACTGTAATTAGCTGTGCATTTGCCATACCTGAGATTAGCACTAGAATAGGATGCTAGTCACGAAAAAGTGCAGTGGAATCGATGCAGGGCCGAAGTATTGTCTTGTTGTCACTGAGGTATACAAGAAACAAGCTACAAAAGGACGAATATTTTCCCAATTAAAAACGAATGCACTTCAGTAAAAATAAATAAATAGGGAATACGTACGACCCCTTTCACGCCACCTGGAATACGACTCTCGCTACGACACCACGACTCCAACACCACCACCACCGCCGCCACTAACTCGACGGCCAAAATATTATGGCATCATATTTTGTCGTCCCACTCTCCTGGCGGGTTTTATGGTGATAGCCCGATTGTGGTGAGGAAGGGGAAGGGTGAGTGTGGTGATGATGATGTTGTGGTGATGGTGAGGCTGGTGAGAGCATCATCATCATCAACAACATCATTATGGGATTCAGCCAACAGCTTTAGTAAACATGCATGTATGAAGTTAGGGATAAGGTGCTCTCTCCCCTCCTCCACACTACTCCCTCCACCTCTCCTCCTCCTCCTCCTACCCTTCTCTCCTCTCCACCTTTCCTCCCCCTCTTCCCTATGCCATTCTTTCCTCCTCCACCTCTCCCCTCCCCTTCCTCCCTTCCCATTCTCCTCTCCCTCCTCTTTCCTTGAGTTGTTGGAATAACGCCATTGTTAATGTGACGTTTACCATTGCATTAAAACTGTTATGCTCGGTTGGTCTTGAGAAGAGAGAGAGAGAGAGAGAGAGAGAGAGAGAGAGAGAGAGAGAGAGAGAGAGAGAGAGAGAGAGAGAGAGAGAGAGAGAGAGAGAGAGAGAGAGCAAACTGGCCCTCCTAAAAGGCTATAACATGAACTACTCTCGAAGGACCAGAATGAACAGCCCAGGGAAGTTGGTTTAGGAGCCTTTCTTCCGCCCCTCCACCCTACCTTACTTCCTCTCTTGATTCTCTCTCCCTCCTCCTCCTCTCTAACCCCGTCACCCTCCCCTCCCCCTCAAGAAAAAAACAAAAAACTGGAAAATTCTCTGTTGCCTCGCTCGTTCTTTCCCGCATCTGGAAGGACTGCGGGATACAGAGTGTGTCCCTCACTGGCTCACTCACTCACTCACTTACTCTCTCTATCGTATTGATGGATGGCTTTACTGGGGGGCAGGCTTTATTGGGGGGATGTTAAGGGATCGGGGTTTACATACATACGTGCTTTAGACACACTTCAAGGATACTCGTCAGATGTGTGCGTGCGTAGGTGCCGAAATCCCAAACAGAAGGTGAGAGCAACACATTACACACACACACACACACACACACACACACACACACACACACACACACACACACACACACACACACACACACACACACACACACACACACACACACACACACACACACACACACACACAGCGCAAGATTACTAGTCGACCGAGCACCTGCATCGTGTCGGAGTAGTGGTAAATATTGCACAGAGGGGCAGGGCAGAGCAGTGGCCAGTTCATTGTGCTGGGTCGACCTGTGTGTCAGAAGGGTGTCATTTCAGCTCTTACTCAGACCCTGATTATGCCCTATAAATATACTGCTGTTCCCTTTCTCCTTCCTCCTTTCTTTCTTACCTTGAAAACACCTCCTTCCCCCTGCCCTTCTCTTCTCCTCTCTCCTTATCTTATGCTTCTCGAAAATGGTCTTTCCCCTTCTTCTACCCTCTTCCACTTCTCTTCCTTCCTTCTTCGCTCTTCCTCCTCCTCCTTCCCTTCTTCCCTCTTCCTCTTCTCTTCCTGTCTTCTTTGCTCTTCCTCCTTCTTTCCTTCATCCCTTCTTCCCTCTTCTCTTCCATCCTTCTTCTCTCTTCATCCTCCTCCTCCTTCTCCTCCCCCCTCATTTTCTGTTCCTACTACATCTTCCCTTCCTTTCTCCTCCTTTCCTCCTTCTCAGTCTAGGGCCCCCTCTTTGGAAAAAGAAACTCCATACCTTCTACTCGCTTTAAAATAACAGAATTTCGTTAGTGACTTTCTACTATTCTACTGCATAGTCTGACTTAATTTTGCCCCGAATAAACGATGAATTTGACTACTTCTGGCCGATGACGTGTTTTGTATACTATCATTACTACCACCACGGGATTTAATTCAGCTCTGTAAAGTCTAAATAAGCTGGAGATGTCAACTATAGAGCCTCCATCAACCCTTTCACTCTACTCCTTCTATTCTAACTTGGTCAAAATCTCCCGTCTCTCCATCTTGAATGCCGAGTTGTAACAAGAAATTAACACTAGAATATAATGCTAGTCACGAGGAAGTGACATGGGAAGGATGTAGACCTGCAGTATTGCATTGTCCGCAGTATTGCAAAAGGGCAAAAATTGTGTGTGTGTGTGTGTGTGTGTGTGTGTGTGTGTGTGTGTGTGTGTGTGTGAGAGAGAGAGAGAGAGAGAGAGAGAGAGAGAGAGAGAGAGAGAGAGAGAGAGAGAGAGAGAGAGAGAGAGAGAGAGAGAAGATGGATAATTTATTGAACTTTGTAATACGACATGAGTGAGAATCAGTTTAAAAGAAAGGAGAAGAAAGGAGGGGAGGGGAGGGAAGGTGTATCTCGGTGGCTAGGTCGATTTCGTGCTGGCCTCACATTCGAAGGAAGCTCTTCAGTGGTGGGTTTGAGCGCCACTGACAACCACTGTGTTTGTGAGGTGGAAGCTAACGCCAGTCCGCAACAATTAAAAAAAAAAAATACCACTGACTACTTCAATCTGTCATCTGTATCACCATCTTTGCCTTGTATCTGTCCTGTCCCCCCCCCCTTGCGATTTTACTCTTTAAAGAGGGGGTTGGAGACGAAGGGGAAGGGAAGGGAAGGAGGGGGAGGGAAGGAAAGTAGAGTGGAGAGGGTAGGGGAAGGGAATATGAGGAAGGGGACTGAACAGTAGCTGAATAGAAGGGAGCGTGGTGGAGGTAAGAGAAATCAGAGAGGGACTTGAAGAAAAGGGGAATGGAGGGATGTGGAGTGGAAGGGAGGGGAGAAGGGGGGAAGGGAGTGAGATGGGAAGGAAGTAAAGAGGAATGAAAGGGAGAGGAAGGAAGCGGAGAGGAACAGAAGGGTGCCAAAAGGGTGGAACAGAGTGGAAAGGAGTGAAGAGGAGGGGCGAGGGTAGGGTATAAAAAATCAAACTCTCCACTCCTATGTATCCAACACTTTCGGGCTCGTGTGATTTTTTTTACACCTTTTTTCGCATTTTTTCGTTGATAGAAACTGCCAGGAAGGAAATTTGTACGCGTGGCTCATGGTAAGGAAAAAAGGTAACCATGATGTGAAAATATATAAAAGAGTTGTTACGGATACATGGTGAAAAATATTAGAGAAATAATCCCATTAGTCATGTTTATTCTTATTTTATTCTTGCTATCTCCAGACGATTTTATTCAGCTTAGGGGAGGTGTCTAACTGTGGGGGTCAGATAGAGCGTTCATTGACACTCCTTCACCTCAAGAGTATTATCATTGAATGGAAAAAATCGTCTGGTGGAGGCATGACTGAAATAAAAGACACTGAGCTGGAGAGGTTAGACAGATGGAAAGTAACGCTGAGGTGGTCTGGAAACGTGGAACTTATTGATGTGCGCACACACACACACACACACACACACACACACACACACACACACACACACACACACACACACACACACACACACACACACAAATATAGAACACAGTCCAGTCGTGAATATGCACTGCCCGTTCCTGTTTTGCTATGAATAAAATAACCGAGCCACGAAATGGTATATAAAAACGAGTGATATTTCTCATGTTTATCCCAGTCCTACACCAAAACACTGGCACACACACACGTAAAAATATTCTATGTCAAATTTCCCCCGCCCGCCAGCTAACCAGCACTCTGCATACACCCCTCACCCCTCCCTGACCACCCCCTGACCCCCCTCCAGCTAACCACCATTCAATATACAGCCCTCATCCCTCCCTCCCCACCCCGTCCACCCCTACTCGCACCCACTCAGCACCTCTGGCAGTATTTCACACAGTTGGTTTGCCTTGTATAGTGTGCCTGTTAGTGACTTCAATTTTACATCCGGTGTTTTCTAAAGCACCTATCTTTCTTTTGCTGTTGTGTTTCTAGTCCCAGGTTCATCTAGACGTGAGCTCGGTGGACTACAGGCTGAAGTTGTCCTTTTCTGACGGTCCACCATCACCCTAAAAGAGTATAGGGAAGGAATTGAGAGGTGTTTGTATAGAGGTGTTTGTATAACCGGGCAGTAGAGCCGCCTGGTTATATCGGTGCCACGGAGTGAAGGCGTCCTTGTCCAACACCAGTTCCTTCGCAGTCATGAAAGCATTCCTCGATTATCCTCTCTTTCCGTCTCCTCCTGCATCTCTCTCTCTCTCTCTCTCTCTCTCTCTCTCCCTCCCCCTTGAGATATTACCCATTTGCTCCGCCTCTCACAAACACGTTACGAAACAGGGATGAGGCAGGGAGGGAAGGAAAGGAGGGGTGAAAATGGGAAGGGGGAATAGAAGGGGGGAGGGAAGACAAAAGGGGGAGTTAAAAATGGAAGAAAGACTATGAAACGAAGATACGGAAGGAAAGAATAATTGTGAGGGAGGGAGGGATGGGAAGGAAAGAGAGGCAGAGTATAAAGAAAGAGGAAAAGAGGCAAGGGAGGGAGAGACGGGGATAAGGCAACAAATTAACGAGAGAGAGAGAGAGAGAGAGAGAGAGAGAGAGAGAGAGAGAGAGAGAGAGAGAGAGTGTTGCAGATACTACCACCCATTTGGGGACACTGCTAGCCAAATTCGTAAGTACTTGTTTTAAGTAAATAACACACACACACTCACACACACATATATATATATATATATATATATATATATATATATATATATATATATATATATATATATATATATATATATATATATATATCATTGTATAAAAGTATGGATGTATAAATGGGTGGATGGATGTACAGTACTGTATATAAGTAAGATGCAAGGATAAAGGAACCAAAGACAAGAAGCCAGCAAATTTTTTTCGCTCCAAGAAAAAAAAGAAGTGAGCCAAATTCAAGATCCGTTTATTTCGAGGTGTCTGGACACATTGCACTTCAAAGACTGGAGGCCATAGTCAGGACATACACACCATCAGCAGTTAGTATAAGAAGGCACAGCATTAACTGATTTTTAACTATGATCGTACATGAGAATTATCTTGCTGGGAATCTCTAAGTGAAGTGCCAGACTCCACAAAAACAGACGGTCGTCCAGAAAGGAATTGTCTAACCGAGATGACCCCATATAAAATCCAGGCCACTATAGCCTCCTGATGGAAGAAATAGAATGAGTATACTTGATTCCAGCAGCTAATCATTTCACACCTGCCTCACATTGGCAGGTGACAGGTCATATACCTTTCCTGCGACCTTCCTTTGGCCATTCATGTTTCTCCCTGGATCGTATTCATTTACAAAATTTTAAGCAATTCTTACGCTAATCGAGTCTCTGTTAAAGTGAAATATCTTATATAATTCTGTGTCTAATTTACTCCGTTATTAGTCACTCTAGCTTGGCAATGAAGTGATTAGTGACTGTAAGATTGAAGGCAGAAGTAGAAAGGGCAGTCTAACAC
>NC_137028.1:32213555-32251055 GCF_032717465.1 Coenobita brevimanus | reverse complement strand
TACCTGTATATCTATCTACCCATCTATCAGTCAGTCTATTTATCTGTCAATCTACCTAACGTTATCTTTACCTACCTACGTCTCTATCAATCTGTCTATCTATCTGTATCTTTATCTATGTCCCTCTGTCTGTCTGTCAATCAGTCTAGTCGTCTTAATCTACCAAAGCCCTGGGTCGCTGCACGTAAGATTCTGTGGAGAGGGTAATTAGCGTACTGTACCATCCTTCGCCTGTTGGCCCGTAGTCGCGAACCTCATAGGGGTCCCTCCCTTGGTGTTTCTTCGTTATTTCTGTTATTAAAATCCGCCTTACCGTCACCTTTAACTGATATTGGGATCTGTAGGGTTAAGCCTGGATGGGGTGATCGCGAACGAATTGCTTCCCTATCAACCTGTCGTCCGCCGTCTGGCTACCCTTCCTCCAACTCGCCCCACCGTATCTGACGCCTACAGTAATATATTCATCCGGCGGGAGTTGTTTATGGACGAAAGTTTCTTCAGTAAATTTATTGCTGGTGCGAGGGAAGCGAGTAAGAACACTATACTTCAGCCGAAATTAGATGAGTAAAATTCTCGCCTCAAATGGCAAGAGAAATTTTCCTGTTTGAGGAACACCAAACTTTTGTGTTCGTTTCGTCTGCTGAAACAGTCGTAGTGTGTCATACCACTTTGAAACTGTGGTGCAAATTGCATATCACTAGTGCCAGACTTTTCCCCTACATAGACAAATATAGCCGGAAAAAAAAAAAAAAAAACTTTTCCGCTAGACAAGAGTACTGTTCCAACACCATTTTTCTTGTCACTCAGCTATCAAGGCATGTCACATCTTTCTGAAACTTTCATGAAAGTATCCTTCCATTGATAACAGTCATTTTCCTCCAGTGAGCCAAATGTATCTGAAAATGACCAAAAATACAATCTTGCTCGCCATGACACGTTCCACACCACGCCTGTTTTCTTCAAGTTATAATCTGGAAGCAAAAATCAATGCCTGTTATAATTTCTTACGTAGGAGGGAGGGAGGCAGTAAGTCGGTCCTAAGGTGTATAAAGACAGGTGGAGACAACAGGAATAAAACAAAGAAAACATCTCTCTGGAAAGGCTAACACGTTCTCTCACGCACCTAGCACTTCATCTCTGCCGTTCCTCCTCGCCTTCTCCTCCAGTCCCTTCATCCTTGACCTCCACTCTACCTTGACCTGTTCCTCCAGCCTCATCACGTCTAATCATTCCTTGGGTCTGGTCTTGCATTCCTCGGATAGTGAATTATTCTGAGCGAGCAGCCGAGACCCCATGTGCAGTGTGTATGTGGTGGAGCAACTAAACACACACACACACACACACACACACACACACGCACACAGGGGGGGAGGGAGGGAGGGAGGGGAAGGAGAACAAAATAACAGAAAAGGAGGCAGAGGAAGAAAGGAGAGAGAGAGAGAGAGAGAGAGAGAGAGAGAGAGAGAGAGAGAGAGAGAGAGAGAGAGAGAGAGAGAGAGAGAAGCTAGAGGGGGGAGGGAGGGAGGGGAGGGAGAGTAAAATAACAGAAAGGGGGCAGAGGAAGAATAGAGCGAGAGAGAGAGAGAGAGAGAGAGAGAGAGAGAGAGAGAGAGAGAGAGAGAGAGAGAGAGAGAGAGAGAGAGAGAGAGAGAGAGAGAGAGAGAGAGAGAGAGAGAGAGAGAGAGAGAGAGAGAGAGAGAGAGAAGAAGAAGAAGAAGAAGAAGAAGCTAGCCGAATGTGAGATTGTGGAGGAGAGGTTAGGGAGAAGGAGGAGAGGAGTTCCAAGAGCACTGTCATATTATCTATATATAAATTCGAAAAGTTTCCAGAGTGCCTATATTCTCAAGCACTTTGTAATATATATATATATATATATATATATATATATATATATATATATATATAGAGAGAGAGAGAGAGAGAGAGAGAGAGAGAGAGAGAGAGAGAGAGAGAGAGAGAGAGAGAGCTACCTGTGTAATGGGAAAAATTTATGCCAGTGCTTCCAGTTTCTATGAGGGTCTAATTCACAAAGTTTATTCAGTAAATATTTAAAGCTGTCAGTGAATTGTTGACGCGACATTAGCGAGAGAGAGAGAGAGAGAGAGAGAGAGAGAGAGAGAGAGAGAGAGAGAGAGAGAGAGAGAGAGAGAGAGAGAGAGAGAGATTTTCATTTTAGCTTCTTTTTTTTTTCTTGTACAACCTCATTATGTTCAAGAGAGGTTTTACCAAGAATAAACTTTAAAACCCTTGAGCTGAAGGGGTTAATAATATGTAGCTGAGCTGTGCTGGTGGCCACTGTAGCTGTATAATACACTAGTTTCGCAATACAGTACGATACAGCACCATACAGCACCCGGTAATGCAATTCAATACAAAAGTGAACAGGGAAGATGTTGAAATGTATTGTTGATCACTGTTGCTATACATTACATTATGCTGGCCCGTTATACAATGATATTTCACACACACACACACACACACACACACACACACACACACACACACACACACACACACACACACACACACACACACTCAGTAAAACCCTGAACAATAAGATGCAGGTGAACTATTACTCTCCACTACTCTGACCACACAATACAATGCAACAACACTGGTGGGCCGTAGCACATGCAATTGTCTGTGCATTTTAGTGGGCAAAAACAGCGCTGAATACGAGACGGAGGCCGCCTCTGTGTTTCGGCGTGCCAATAAATTCGTTCCCGGCCATTCCTTGCCAGACACTCCAAGACTTCAGCCGCTGGTACCGCTTGTCTGCCGGTATATTCCAGTGTTAACCTATTTGTATCTTTCGTGACTATGAGCCGAGAGGCGGAGGGCGGTTCGCTGAATACCTCTCCAACACAATCCCTCACAAAGGAACCCTGAGCGCTAATGGGTTAAGCAGTACCAGCACACGCCCTTGACATAGCCCCTGCCTCCCGAGATGTACTGGAATATAATATTTTAATTTTCGTTCTGGTCTTTGAAATTTACTGAAAAAATTACATGCATATCATCACCCACAACCACACTGACGTCCACTGCGCTTCTTACACTCTCACCACAGGGAGAGAGTTCCCGAGAAGTTCTGCAGATACCAAGATTTGTAGATCAGTATCTGTCTATCTGTCTATCTACCCACCTGTCTATCTATCTGTCTATCTGTCTATCTACCCACCTGTCTATCTATCTGTCTATCTATCTATCTCTCTATCTATCTGTCTGTCTATCACTGTAGATTGATGGATAAACAGATAGATAGAAAGAGAGATAGGTAGATGGATTTGTCTCTGATTTAATGCACTGACTTGACACTATGTTCCCTGAGACCCAACAATCTTCGTTCGTGCCATCACTTCGGCACTAATGCCCACAGTCCGTGCTGAATATATGCGACGGCTTTCTCATTCTGGACTAGTGTAACGGTATTATTATTATTATTATTATTATTTTTTAGTAATCTGTCGTTGCGTCATACAGAAGCAGAGTCAAGTCTTTTTCAACAAAATTCAAATAAGCAATTTCCTACCCCAGCCCGGGATAGGATTCACACCCCCTCGGATACCAGGCCACATCTTTAACCACTGGGCCACCGTCATGCCCCAGGGTTCATATGCTGCCTCTAACCCTTACCTCACTCCATGCATACACCCTTTCCTTACTTTTTAGAGGAGAGAGAGAGAGAGAGAGAGAGAGAGAGAGAGAGAGAGAGAGAGAGAGAGAGAGAGAGAGAGAGAGAGAGAGAGAGAGAGAGAGAGAGAGAGAGAGAGAGTACGTGCGTAGTATGTATGCCTTACTAATGCAGTGGTGCACACGGAAAGTAAACTGGTAATATTTCAGAGTGTTTACCTCACTGCAGGGGGAGAGGATGGGTTGGCGGGGAGTTAAGCACCAGCCAAGAGAAAAGATAAATATTTTGAAGTTGGTCTAAGGTAGAAGGTAAACATTCTGACGTTGGTCTAAGGCTCGGATTTGATAATTTTATGGGACTCTTTAACACCTCCTCTTCTCTTCCTTCTCAGTTTATTTCTTGCAATTTTAGGAAGCTCTTTTTGCACGTCCTCCTTGCTCGTTTTATAAATTTTAGAGAACTCAGTGGTGGATCCAGGAATGTATATATTTTTCCTGAGGTTTTGACCATATAATTTTCCAGCGTTGTGAGGGTTTGGTATCCTCTTTCGGCCTAGTAAGTAATGATTGTCAACCAAGGATGATTTTCAAGACATCTGTATGGGAGAAGTAAACATGAGGGCCAGTGAAAGATATAGCCTGTGCATGTGAAGTTATGAATTCTAAGTTTCATTGTGATAAAACAGGGCTGTTGGCCAGGCAGCATGGGCACCCCCCTCCTGAATCCTCCCAAACTCTTTACCAGCCCTCCTTAGCCATTTATTCTTGTAGGTTTAAGGAAGATCTGAACAACCTCTTACCAGTATATTCTCATTAAAGAAGATCACTTAACATCTTTTCCATATCCACTTACAATATCTTATTTTGGGAAGCTCTCTACCACCTCTTTGCAATCTTTTTTATTGCGTAATTTTTAGGAAGCTTTGGTAAGACTAGGGATCTGTTTAGCACCTGTCCCTCACTAGTTTATTCTAATTTAGGGAGCCGCTGACACCTCCTCATCAGTCTGTTTCTATATATATGACTCGTCGGCATTCTGTCGTATACGCTTTATGTAATGAATTTCCAGAGAGAGAGAGAGAGCGAGAGAGAGAGAGAGAGAGAGAGAGATTTACCAGCTAAAGTCACGTACTATGGCTGTAGCAAATAAACACACACAACTTACATTTTTACAGATTATGATTAAAGACGGCTGACACAGTCCATCATTGAGAGGTGGTATGGGTAGTCAGGTATTGCACACACACACACACACACACACACACACACACACACACACACACACACACACACACACACACACACACACACACACAATGATGGAGGTATGGTGAATAACGGAGAAGTGAGGTCTGGCTTTCTGGCGCTGTATTTTATTTTTGGTTGTGGCCCTGTTATTGGTGTCTTGATGTTAGATTTTTTTTTTTCAATGGTTGTTTGAGATTTTGGTATGTGTCGGCGCCCACTATCCACTTTCAATTTTTATATACCCCAGGAAACCATTTGCTAATAGGACGGTAACCACATAGCCAAAGGACGCCTGGTAGTCGAGAAGGCTGAGGCTCTCTAATCATATGGGGCCCATGAGGGTTAACATCCAAGAAGAAATGGGGTTTACTGCTCACATAATGCCTCTCAGGGACAAGCGAGGCTGGTCATCATCTCCGTAAATGTCGAGATTGGCAGGCCTAGCTCCGGTCCCTACGATCCTGGTGGAACAAAAAGAGAAAAAGAAAAAGGATTCGACGATGGAATAGTGAAGCTTCGCTCTCTAGTATTGTGTCCGTCCTTCGTTGTGACTCTTGTTATCTTGCTCTGTGTGTGTGTGTGTGTGTGTGTGTGTGTGTGTGTGTGTGTGTGTGTGTGGATGGGGATGTGCCTCGCCGTCTGGGACTTTTGCTTGTTTTTGGTTTTGACTCATGTAATTGTGTGTGTGTGTGTGTGTGTGTGTGTGTGTGTGTGTGTGTGTGTGTGTGTGTGTGTGTGTGTCAGGAATGGTAGACTGGTTCTTGTGTTCAGGGGGCTGTGTTGTGGTTGTGGAGTGTTGCGTGTTGTTAGTGTTGTGGAGGTGGTGGTAATTTGGCTGTGTTTCTGCGATATACTTACTTACGGCAACACCCAACCTGGCTTCACTTAAACCAATGTCCGGCTTCACTCATTAAGGTTTACTCGGACCTGAATGAAGCCTCACCCAAAACTAACTAAGCTTCACTCAAAATTAAGCTTCTCTTAAAATTAATTTAAACTTCACTAAAAAAATCAAACTTGCACTCAAAAATAAATCCAAATTCACATATAATTAAATAAAACTTCACTCAAAATTGAACCAGGCTTCACTCAAAAATATATCAAGCTTCACTTAAACTAATCTTCACTTAGATTAATTCAAGCTTCACTCAAAAACACCAGGCTTCACTCAAAATTAAACCATGCTTCACTCAAGAGTAAATCACGCTTCACTCAAATAAATTGTCACTTAAATTTAAATCAATATTTACTGAAAATCATATTAAACTTCACTCAAAATCCAACTCAACTTCACTCCAAACTTTCAATGCTAAGTCCCCGGCGAGACAGACGTTGGGGGGGAGGGGGAAGGGGGGAAAGGGAATGTGGGATTTGGAGGATTTCTCGCTTTTTTACTTCTCTCTCTCTTTCTTTCTTTCTTTCTCTCTTTTTTCGTTGTGGTTTCTGGTGGTGTGTGTTTTCTTGTGTACCGTCTGCTTTCTTTTTTTTTGTTGGTTTTTCCTCTTGTCTGTTATTTTTTTGCATTTTTCACGACTCTCTCTCTCTCTCTCTCTCACACACACACACACACACACACACACACACACACACACACACACACACAGTCTCCATGTGTCTTCGTCTGTGTCACTCTTGTCTGTCCACACTCCGGCAGCTGTACAGGTAGATAAGTAAACAGGGAGATGGATTGACAGACAGATAGATTGATAGATAGATAGATAGATACGTGTTCTTTCTATCCCTTGTTATGATGCCTATGTCCCCCCAGACCATGTAGAAGGTAGTCTCTCTCTCTCTCTCTCTCCCCAAAATGAACTCTGGCACACTTTTTACCGAGAATTTCTGTCTGTCTGTCTGTCTGTCTGTCTGTCTCTCTCTCTCTCTCTCTCTTTGTCTGTCTGTCTGTATGTCTGTCTCTCTCTGTCTGTCTGTCTCTCTCTCTCTCTCTCTCTCTCTCTCTCCTCGCCTCACGCCACCACCACCACCACCATCTCTGCCTGTGTCGCCTCTCTTGTATTAAGCACATTCCCTCGAGATCATCTTCACTCTCAGTAATATGGTCCGGCATAACAAGACACAGATATCATTGTAAAGTATTTGGTAGTATAATCTGTCTATCTATCTATCTATCTATCTATCTATCCTCCTGTCTGTCTATCTATGTATATCTATCTAAATCTTTCTGTATCTATCTACCTTCAGTGCCAGATCCAGCACTTTGAAATAGGGGGGGGGGGCGTGATTCCAAGCGAAATTACTACAAGACTAAACTCTATCGGTTCTTCACAAAATATTACCAAATTCCTTTTTTCAGTTGAATTATTCTGTGATGATATTAATGTAGGATATTTATGGCACATATTTAGCTACATAATATTATTCCTTATCTTTTGTATGAGTATTATTGGTTGGCAGGAAATAGAGGGTGAACGCCCCTCACGTCCCGCCTCCCCCTCAAAAAAAAAAAAAAAAAAAAAAGCGACTGGCATATATTATGGAAGGGATGACCACAAACAAATCGCCGCCATGTCACTTTGCCCTCCATGTCAGGCTGCCCTTTCTCTGTAGTTTCACCCATATAACTACCAAACACTAAAGAAACTAAATTGAAAGTTAACGTGGAAAAATGCTACTGCTGAAAAGGTGTCTGTTCAAGTCTCACTTCTAAGAAAGAGAGAGAGAGAGAGAGAGAGAGAGAGAGAGAGAGAGAGAGAGAGAGAGAGAGAGAGAGAGAGAGAGAGAGAGAGAGAGAGAGAGAGAAATTCTCGGTAAAAAGTGTGCCAGAGTTCATTTTGGAGAGAGAGAGAGAGAGAGAGAGAGAGAGAGAAAATAGTTTGATAGCTTCTGCTCGATCGGGCAATAGGACCGGAGGGAGGCAGGAAAAAAGTTTTTCCTCTATATTTTTTCGCTAGGCTTGTGTGCTGCGAGAGAGAGAGAGAGAGAGAGAGAGAGAGAGAGAGAGAGAGAGAATACAGGTACATGCGACATTCAATTATGTGTGTGTGTGTAGTTCAGTTAGTGGACCCGGAACACTGTGTAACCTTGACACGAATCTACTTTCTCATAACTGTGCTATAAGAGGGGGTTGGGGGGGGGAGAGGGAGGAGGAAGGTTGAAGTCTTTGGGTGGTGGGAGGTGGGAGGAAGAGGGAAGAGAATTAGGGAGAGGGAGGCGAAGTCATAGAGGGAGAAGGAGAGGTGAAAGAGAGGTGAGGAGGAGAGGGAGGGTAGGAGAGGGAGAGAGGTAAGCAGGGAGGTAGGGAGAGGAAGGATGGGGACAGAGAGAAGATGAAGGGTGGAAGGGAAACAATGAGGGAGGGGGAGAAAAAGAAAGAAAGGGAGAAAAGGTTGAGGAAGGGAAGGAAAAAGTGGGGGAGACTAAGTAGAGAGTGAAGGCGGGAATAGAGTAGAAAGAGAGAGAGAGAGAAGAGAGGGAGCGAGTGAGAGAGACAGGGTATTGGAGTGAGAGAGGAAGGGAGAGGGTGGAGAGAGGGAGAGGAAGGAAGGAAGGAAGGGGAGCCAATGAGTCAACAAGCAATGATGAAGAGGGAGGGGAGGAAATTAAGTAAATAAATACGACTGGGGAGAGATTAAAGTGGCCGTGGAGAGACTTGTGGTAGAGGACTCAGTGGAGAGATTTGTGGTGGAGAGATCTGTGGTGGAGAAATTTGTGGTGGAGAGACCAGGTGGAGGAACTGTGGTATATAGACTTGTGGTGAGAAATGATGGAGTGAGTTGTTGTGGGGAGAAAAATGTGATGGCGAGAGTTGTGGTGAAGAGACGTGATGAAGAGAGTTGTGGTGGGGAGGTCTGGGTTGGAGAGACCTGAATATTGTTTAGTCATCTGTGGAAAGGCCTTTCGACCTTAAAGGTTTAGAGTTATAAGTATCATAATCCCATCACTACCAGACCTTTTATCTCATTTGAAACTATCGTCTGTAGGTAACAAGAACAAAACTATACTACAGAGGCAACATTTATTTATGCAACAAAGAAAAAGCCAAAGACGAGAAGCCCCCAAGATTGTTCCCTCATAAAAAAGTAAAATATGAGAGCCAAATTCAAGACCCGTTCATTTGTGACCAAATGCATGACATTTTCCAAACAGTGGTACTGGTGTAGTATCCCTCACAGTCTAACACAAGATTTGTTTTCTCGTGCATGCTTAACAGGCAAGAGGGCAGGTTGTGATTATAATCCTTAGTTTCAAAAGAGTTCTGAAACTACAGTATCTTCTTCCGGTGATTTTTTTCAATGGTTTTTAGCGAATCTGACTCTCGGTTCTTCCGCAGATCAATAGTATTTTTAAATAATTCCTTCCAAAATTTAAAGACTAGTGACTAGCAGCAGAAATAAAGGACATATTAAATTCAGAACAAATAAGATACCATCGGAATCCTTAGGATTTTATTTTCGTTGCTACAGGAGGCTTCGTAGCACCCTCGTCTTATTTATTATTTCTATTACATCTTCCTATTCTCGTTTATTACACCCGCACAGTAAGGCGCGAGGGGGCTAGCTGTTTAGTTGGTTTGTCTTTATGTCTGCCACTCTGCGTGTCTGTGAGAAATATTGAAAAATTGTTGGCTGGAACTTCCAAAATTGTCATAACGTTTGAGGACAGTCAGAAAAACATGTGATGAAGTACTGGCCGAGGTAGGTCGTGGGTGTACATGTCAAGGTAAGTTAATAGAGTTTTGATTCAATTTTGACCAAACTAGGTGGAGGCGTTGAGGGACAAGAAGACAATCGGTCTGAGGTTTTAGAAAAAAAAATCGCAGTGGTTAGGTCTCAACTCAGATAATTTTGATTCAGTTCGGATCAGACTTGGTGGAATATTGTGTAATTTTTAGAACGAGATGTCAAAGGTCATGATCACAGGGTAAGGCCATCGTAAACGCTTTTGATCCGATGTAAACGAAACTTCATGAATGGGTTGAGGGTCAGGTAAGGAGGAAATAATCTGTGAGACTCAGAGGTCAAGGGCACAGGGTAAGGTCAATTGATGGGTTTTTATGCGTTTTGGCGCGAGTGTTGAGTTCTTTGCGTGCTAATTTTTTGGCGGTATTTGTATTTATCACTATCGACAGCGTTTACCTCACTGGATTACATACAAGAGGACAAGACTAAGTATTATGCAGACTGGATCCCTGAAGAGACACGCAGAAACCTCTTACGCTAAGCAGAACCCGGCCCATATTATTGATCCCACTAGTTGATGTTTGCCCACATGAGAGAATGTGGAAGTGCTGGAGAGGGACGCCTTCACGTGGTGACACCAGTAAAACCAGGTGACTCCGCTGTCATGCTTATAAAAATGTTCATTAGTTCCTTCCCTATCCCCCGAAAAGAGAATGGTGGGTTGCAGGAGAAGTGCAATTTATGGCGGCAGTTCACCATGTTCAGGTACATATAAACCTGGGGCCACAACAACAACAACAACAACAACAACAGCAACAGCAACAACAACAAAAAGAGCAGCAGCAGGAACAACAACAACAGGAGGGAGTGTAACAATCTACAACACACCCCTTCCCCCCTTTGCCTGCAGTGTGTCTGGCCTTGCAGATGGAGGGGTGGGGAGGAGTGGGGAGGAGTGGGGAGGAGTGGGAAGGAGTGGGGAGGAGTGGGGAGGAGTGGGGAGGAGTGGGAAGGAGTGGGAAGGAGTGGGGAGGAGTGGGAAGGGGTGGGGAGGAGTGGGAAGGAGTGGGAAGGACTGGGGAGGAGTGGGAAGGAGTGGGAAGGAGTGGGGAGGAGTGGGAAGGAGTGGGAAGGAGTGGGGAGGAGTAGGGAGGAGTGGGGAGGAGTGGGAAGGGGTGGGGCGAGGGTGGCGGCTAAATTTGGCAGAAAAGAAAAAAAAAACAGTACATCCTGGAGTACAAACAACAGTACATCCTGGAGTACAAACAGCAGTACAGCCTGGAGTGCAAACAGCAGTACAACCTGGAGTACAAACAGCAGTACAGCCTGGAGTACAAACAGCAGTACAACCTGGAGTACAAACAGCAGTACAGCCTGGAGTACCAACAGCAGTACACCCTAGAGCAAGAAGAGGAAAGGCTGGACAGTTTATAATGTCTGAGTACGTCTTCTAGGATGAAACATTTTCCGTTAATGTAGACAATGTTTTCAAAGGCAATGAAACAATTCAGGCAGAGGGCATAAATCTCTCTCTCTCTCTCTCTCTCTCTCTCTCTCTCTCTCTCTCCCTCTAACAGCGGGTATAGGAAGGAGGGAACGCATAGCCACCAGTGTCATGGCCAGTCAATGCTTATACTTTTTTTTTTTTTTTTTGGTATCACTGGAATCAGAATTTTTTGTGCCAGTTATTGAGCAATGAGAGTGACAAAGGATGGATCCTGAAAAACACACACACACACACACACACACACACACACACACACACACACACACACACACACACACACACACACACACACACATTTTCACTAGAGAATGGAACACTGTAAGGGATAATTCTACTCACCCATTGACTACCACTAGGGACAGGTGGGGACGCCCGTTATTAGCTCTCTCGATGAATTGCTGCCATTAGGTGACTCTGCACTGAATGACAAGCCTAATGGTTTCATGTAACCCGGGAAACCATTTACAACGTTGGGTGGTAACCATATAACCAAGTAATGGAGTGATGTTGAGCCTACTGTGGTGCCTCAGTTAACTGGGTGGAGACGCAAAAGTGGCGTCCATACAGGAACCAAGCTTCCACAGTCTTCCCCGCGCCTCGGTGTGGTGAGGAGCTGTCTGCTGCAAGGAAACATTGGTACACTGCAAGGGACAGCTCTACAGGGGGGTGATTGCTTGCCTGCGGTTGATGGGTTTGCTCGATCAGACAGACCGAGGCTACTTTACTGCTACTACAACCCGGAGTGTCTGGACCAGATGATCACTTTTAAGTTTTGGGTTACAATCAAAGTTCAAAGTAACTGCATTCATAATTTTCGTAGTATTAGCACACATCGCGGTTCGGATAGAAAAATATTGCGTGAAATTCGCTTTGAATTTAAATCGAGCACTTTCTGAACAATATTACGCTTCTATTTTGACGTAAACAAGGAAGGTACAGTATCAAAGACCGTCCATGTTTTCGTATGGTTTGTGAAATTACTAGTTTCTTTATTCACGGCTTAACTGAAGGTAACATTGCTCACCAAGTAACTGATCTTTTGTCAATTTTATTTTCACAAGATATTCAGCTATTTGGAACATGATTTATACTGTTACTGCGATATTTATTAATGTAGATATTTTCCGCTTCCGTGTAACCTCCAAATTCTCAAGTGGCCAATTAGCAGAGCCTTTGATTTGTCACAGCTGCAGGTGTCGTGTGTAATGAGAGTTTAATGAAGTTACTGTAAGCATGGCGGCAGGTGAGCATTACCTGTGAGCCGCAAAACTCCACGGTAACGCAGCTAACCTGACCTTGTGTTGCCTGTTTAGAGAGAGAGAGAGAGAGAGAGAGAGAGACAGCAATAAGAACAGATAAAACAACAACAACAACAGACACAAGGCATAGATCAAATTCACATTGATTATAGACTATTTATATATATTAAAGAACCTTCTAAATATTCCACACCCTCATTAACACTGATCTAATCCTCATTCATTAATATTCTGTCCCTCTCATTAAACAGAAAACCCTACCCTACTTTTGATGAATCCCGTACAGTGTTGGGCCTTGAAAGATAGTGAAATAATGCCAGAAAAAGGGGTGCTCTGTTACTGTTTTTTATGTATTCTTTCCGTATTTATCCAAGTTGTAATCATCTGTTTTTCCGCATCTTTCTTTTCATCCGTTTCTTCTGGCTGCGGTTCTTCCTCCTACTTCAACCTTTAAATATCTTCATTACTCTTTATCCCTCTCTCTATGATGTCTTTGTTTTTCTATTCTGTTCCTCTTAACACTACAAAGATGTTAAGCTTTATAAATTGCTTTTCTAACGGAGGGACTTATAGAGTTCCCCTAAGCTGCATAAATCGTATACCAACAGGAATAATAAATTATAGACTTTATTGTACGAAATACTTGTCTCTTTGCTATCCCTACGTGCTATGTCTTACCTCTCTCTCTCTCTCTCTCTCTCTCTCTCACACACACACACACACACACACACACACACACACACACACAGGAACAATTAATTTTCCTCCTCCCTCACTCCACTCACTCTATTTTTCTCTTTCCACCGGTCTCTTCTTTTTTTTCTTTTTTTCTTTTTTTTACTGTGGGATATACCAGTCTCTCTTGCTCTCTTTCTCTTTCTTTTCCGTCTCAGTTTCCCTCTCCCTCTTTCTTCTCTTCCTCCCTTCCATCTCACACTGCACCCTTTCCCTCTCCTCCACTCACCCAACATTTTCTCTTTCGCCCCCTCTTCCGGGTGTATTTTGGCTATTTCTCTCTCTCTCTCTCTCTCTCTCTCTGTTTTTGTCAGGAATACAAGCTGCTGAATAAAGACAGCATTCATTATCACCCTTCATTCATTCTTACCATAAATAAAACCATCGTATTCGAGAAACAGAGGTAATTTTGAAGGTAATCAGAAATAATTTTGGTGGTAACCAGAAATAATTTTGACGATTACTTGAAATAATTTTGACGGTAACCTGAAGTAATTTTGACGGTAACCTGAAATAATTTTGACGGTAACCCGAAATAATTGTGACGGTAACTTGAAATAATTTTGATGGTAACCTGAAATAATTTTGAATGGTATCCTGAAACAATTTTGACGGTAACCTGAAACAATTTTGACGGTAACCTGAAGTAATGTTGACGGTAACCTGAAGTAATGTTGACGGTAACCTGAAATAATTATGACTCTCCTGAAAAAAATTCTGACGGTAACCTGAAATAATTTTGGCGGTAACCTGAAGTGGTAACCTGATGTTATTTTGACGGCAACCTTACTGTCCATCTCTGTTTTGTTTATCATCAAAGGTTTTATCGTTAATCAACATCGTAGGGTCCCGCGGCTAGGCTAATTGGTTCTGGTATAGCGAAAGTGACCAGTTACTCTTCCCTGAGTGGCGTGATGTGAGCAATTAACCTCAGCCTTCCCTCTGATGTAAACCATTATGGGCCACATCCAGTCGGAGCGCCTTGACCCACTAGATCACCAGGCGTCTGTTGGATGATATGGTTACCACCCAGCGTAAATGGTTTCCTGGGCTAAAGAAAGGAAAAAGCAGTGTTGGAGGGAGTAAATCTGTGTTCACTGGTAGGCCACAAAAATGCAAAGTAAGAAATTGAATCAGTCTCTCCCCAGTTTGTATTTCTTTTATCCTTCCTCTTCTTTTTATATGTTTTTATTTTTCGGTCTGGTTTTGATTGTCCGCTTTTTGCTTCGTTAGGTGAATGTATGGAGAGAGAGAGAGAGAGAGAGAGAGAGAGAGAGAGAGAGAGAGAGAGAGAGAGAGAGAGAGAGAGAGAGAGAGAGACGGGTAAGAAAAACTGGGTCTCATGAGGCTTTATTCTCGTGGGATGAAGAGACTTCCTGTTACCTGTGTGTGTGTGTGTGTGTGTGTGTGTGTTCCAGTCAAATTATTTTGTACACTGAAAGCAACAAATACACCTTAATTTAAAAGTTATATATTATTGCTGAATTCACAGGTGTTCGTTCCTGTATGTAAGATATGTTAAGTTTCCTGAAAGCACCAAAGCATGACCCAATTCAGCTTACATATCGGGAAACATTTATTTTTCAAACATTTTATTATGAACTAGCATATTCTTGACATTATTAACAAACTGTCTAGCGCAAAGAAAGGTCAGTATGGCCTTTTTTTTACATTACTCACTGCCGTGCTGTATTACTAGAACATCTCACAGTCAACGAGGTAAAGAGTCAGTGTTTTAAGTACATATTTTTTATACTGAGCAACATCCACTTCCGCACACCTGAGCCTGGATCATTTATATCTTCATGAACACTTTTGTTATACGAAGAAATATATTTTACTGTCGCACATGACAGGCGGTGATGATAAGTGGGCTAATTTGGATGTTTTGTGGAAGGCAAACGGTACTCGTATGGGATTTTCCAGTGTTGAGTTGTGTTGTAATTGTTGCACTTTGGTATTTACAGGTTAATTAACAACTATTTAACACCTCAAAAGTTATGGTTTTTATGTGACGGCCAATTTTATTTGGTACTACTGCATGTTTGGCCGTGTGAGAGATACCCAGCCCTTAGAAAGTCTGACACTATTAATCCCGCATACTTCTGCATTTATAGCTGCTGACATCTGTGGTAGTATATCTGTTACCACATTCCCATCAAATCTCTCTTTGGCTTAGGAAAACGGCTGTTACTGTATATCATAAATACTGCCAAGTTATTTGTCCCCCACTCTACAATGCATACGATGAGTGGGACACACCGCACCCTTTACCCAAGGGAATGGAAGTGAGGATGAGGGACATAGAGGTTTCGAAGAGAAAGCTTTGCCTAGCAATTCAGACCGTCCCGTTACCAAATAAATCAAATAAATAAAAAAGAAAAAAATAGGACTGACTCTGGCATTTGGAAATCCTTTTAGGGCTACATTTGGTATTATTTGTCTTTGCTGTGAGTCCTAAGATTTTCAGAGCCATTTGCTGTGCAGCGCTGGTGCTCAGGTTGGCTGTGGTTGTTGTCAGCACTGTCATGAGATATCGAGTTCGGTTAGACCAAGCTGATACATTTTCTGGTTTAAAAGTAATTTTCATTACGGACGAAGACATGGCTGGAGTCACTGGTACTGTTTCAAGGATTCACATACAAAGAAAGGAAGGCTACCATTGTCCTTTGTTCATAGAATTTCGTCTGTTGTACCATATCCTTTAGCGCCAGTGGGATAAAAATAGTACTGATTTGAATGTGCAGTTGTAATCAATAATTTTGTAAGGCGTTTGGGGTTCCAAATTAGCTACCCTCGGGTTCAATCCAGCTGGAGCGCCCTAACCCACTAGACCGCCAGGCGTCATTTGGTTATATGGTTACCACCCAACACTGTATTAGTTTCCTAGTTTACAATACCCCATTCTACATGTCACTCTGTGTGGAGTCACCCGAAGGCAATACTGCATCGTCTGAGTAGATGGTGGGCGGCCCCAAAACTGAACATATCAAACGTCTAAGCGATTTTGCTGCCTGTTGTTCATGCAGGGAAGTGTGTGGGAAAAAGAACAGGACCTTTTTCACTGCATGATTCACAACACTACACCAGCAGGCAATTAGTCAGGTGTTGTGGCCAGGTCTGTGTGCCACTGAAATTTTTGTGTGCAAGCAGCTGCCTTTGGAACATGATTTTTTTTTTTTGACCTACTTTCCACATTACATTGCTCTTTTTTTTTTTTTTTAAGATTTTGAGTGTCAAATGGTAGGGGTTATGCATATTTTTTTTTTTTCATCTTTTATCATTTTCTTATATATGTTATTGAGGGTTATTAAGCAGATAATGTTTGATAATTATTTTACCTCCTCCGTAATTATTTGTTAATTACAAAGTCCATTAGTAATTGATATCTTTTAGCATATTGCATTTTTTAAAACCTATGCTACATATTAATTTTTACCTGATACAGTCCTCTCATTCTAACTTGACCTAAAATTGCCCTCCCCCACCTTGAAAACTGAGTTATATAAAGAGTTTAATATTAGGAAGTGGTGCTAGTCACGAAGAAGTACTATGAAAAGAGTGTAGAGCCGCAGTATTGTCATATTCTGCCACTGAGTTACTTGAATAAACTGCAAAAGGATGAAAATCTGGGCCATGCTAAGGTAAAACGGGTATAGCCATTGTCCATGTTGCACTTTGTTAGTTTTGTTGCGTATGCTGTGTTAGTAAGAGAGAGAGAGAGAGAGAGAGAGAGAGAGAGAGAGAGAGAGAGAGAGAGAGAGAGAGAGAGAGAGAGAGAGAGAGAGAGAGAGAGAGAGAGAGAGAGAGATTACAATTTGTTAATATTGAAAACTTGTACAGGTCCCACAACTCCACATGATAAATTTCTCTTACTGCACCGGAAGTACGACCTCAGGTGTATGTAAACCCACAGGTATAAATGGACTGTTGTTTGTGTTTTATAGGAAGTACGACCACAGGTTTACACAGAACGTGAGGAAGTACGACCAGCAGCTATTTTTTTTGTTGCTGTTGTACGTCAAGTCCAGGAATTACAACCATAATTTACAGATAAGAATTACGACCTGTGTGTGTGTGTGTGTGTGTGTGTGTGTGTGTGTGTGTGTGTGTGTGTGTGTATGTATGTTGAGGGATGTATTTGTTATATTGAAACCAAATGGCATATCCTTCATATTATATTTACAGAGACTAACAGAGAATAGAAAAATTTCCGGTATTTTGTGAAAGCATAAGCGTTGTAATGGCTGTGTTTGTGTATATGATTGTATGTGTTAGAGTTTGTATGTGTCATTATACCAACATGGTGTAAATGGCAGTATGACGGGGTGCAGTATTTGTTTTAAATGGTATCCACACCTAAGCTTTCAACCACAGAGTAAAGGCACATACAGATCGGGAGGCAACTTAGTAATCACTGAGCCATGGTGGATCCCTTCATAATATATAAAATGAGAAAATTCCATATTGTACAGGAACAGGCGATCAATAAAACACAGTACAAAAAACTGTCACATGGGTACTTTTAATGGAAAGAATTTCACCCTCCCAGAAGCAGCTCCTGTTCCCCCTCACCCTCGGTGGGATAAAACACTGATTATCCAGATCCCAAGCTTGTTACAACACGCTGGATTCCAAAATTGCATTTGCAAGTAAACTATTTGCTTCAGCGCTGAGAATTCTGCAGACCAATTTAGGTAACCTTTTTACTCAGCGTCTTTGAGGCTGATGATGAGGATAATTTCAAGTCATGAGATGGAAATACGAGGTGAGGTGAGGTGGGGAGAGGTGAGTTGAGGCAGGGTGAGATGAGGTGAAATGTGGCGGGGTGAGATGAGGTTAGCTGGGGCAAGGTAAGGTTAGGTGAGGTGAGGAGAGGTGGGGTGAGGCGAGGTGAGGTGAAGTAAGGTTAGGTGAGGTGAGGAGAGGTTGGGTAAGGTGGGGAGGGTTGAGGTGAGGTGAGGAACGATAGTTTATGGCAGGTGTGGGGTGGGGCTGTGACGAGGGGTGGTGTAGTCAGTATGGTTCACCTGATGGAAACGGGCAGCTGCAACATCGCGAATACTAAATCATCGTTATATGAAATTTGACGAGTCTCGGTTATGTAGGTAAGAATGACTGTCCTTGGTTACTAGTGATATCCACCCTGCAATTCGACTACACATGGCCATCAATGGAGTTAAAAAAAAAACTCAGGAATCTTCGTCACGATTTGATCAAATTCTCTATAGACACATACTAACTAACAGTAATATTTCTTTTGTAATTCAGATTTGTTTTTCCCGGGAGAGCAATAGGCATGGAAAAAACTGCATTTTCCCTTTGCTTCTTTTGTTATTTACAATTTGAAATTGGTTGAAAGGTTATTTAGAAATCACATCTAAATCAATAAGCCATCAGCCTGACATACCCCAGAATTTAACAGCAGTTAAGAATCCACTCATCCTGTAAATTTTGTAGATTAATGTTGCCTATTCACGTGAGGATTTAAAGACTGCTGTGTGAACTATGCTCCACTAACAGATCAATATTAGGGTGGTAAAATTTATACTTGGGCTCATATTACTCGACTTAGCTTAAATATATCCGTCTGGCTTTAGCTGGAGTGTGCTGAAGAGTTGTTCCGACCGTGAGAGGGTTAGATGTACCAGCACTGACATCCTCAGGCTTCTTTGGCTTAGGGTGGTATGCTTCAACACTAAGTCACAAAGTGGAATACAAAACCCTAATTGTACAGGTCATGCATGGAACGCCTGTGGTTATTAGGTATAGTCAGCCTGCATCCCACATTACAGAACGCAGTCAGCAGCCACACAGAAAGGCCAGATACGTTCCAACATCATCGCTCTGTCTATTGCCAGACGCCTTAATCTCTTAAGGGGTGGCCACAAACAAATCGCCTCTATGTCTCCCCGTCCCAACATCATTACTTATAATCATCGTCAAAAATTGGGGTCTGCATCCCACTTTGCCATTTCTGCTTCAAGCATACCACCCTCATTATCATTAAACTTTAAACCTCTGACAGCAGCTGGTGGGTAATAGTGTGAGGAGACAAGACCATGAGAGTAGTAAGCAGACAGCCATAACTCGCCGCCAAAAATATCCAAGATTAGGAGTGATTTCGCTGGTTTATTAACGCTATTTGATGGTGTTGTTTTATCAATTCTGTGTTTTACGTGTTATCAACGGTGTACAGAAGCATTGTTAACACTAAATTTTAGAGACGGCTTATCTATTTTACTCTAGCTGGCTTTTACTTGCAGCTCGGAAAATTACCCAAGTTTGAGGATAAGTAAACCATCTCCATTTTTCCCTTAACCATTTGAGCCCTGGACCCTTTTATTTTTTTTCCCTTCGTCTCCTGAGAGTTTTCTCCACATCAGGATAAATTTTTCGAACTATGGGATTAGATAATAGCATTAATAAACCCCTTCAATGCCGGAGACCATTTCTAAACTGAATAAATCGTCTGGAAGCAGCAGGCATGAGGTAAAAAGAACGTCACCTGAATTTCTTGTGTCAAGCCTGGACCGACAACTTAGGATTTTCCTAATCTAACGACAGATGATTCAAACTGTACTCATTTTTTTTTTTTTTTAATTGAAATGAAGATGAAATTGACAGGTTGGTGATGACTGGCTGAATGTAACATGTCCGAATAACATTTACAAACCCAAACCCTCAAATATTTGTTGTCAGTTAATTATGCTAACGAGTAAGGAGATTATGAAGTAATGTTGCATTCAGCCAGTCATCAAACTGTCAAGTGCAGCTTTGCCTCGATTTAAAAAACTGAGTATAGCAACCTCACGAAGTCTGGTGGTTAGTTTATCTTGCTACACAGTGCTATGGATTGCTGAAACGGAGGAAAGATTGTCCATGTACAGACCAACATTTACACTTCCTCCAGTCTCGCATTCCCAAACTCGCTCTTGTCAGTCTCGGATCCCCATATTCAGTCTTGGCCAATCGTCTTACTTTAGGCTAATTATGTTATTTAATTATAGCTGGTTTGTTTTCATCTGAGGGAACTGGGTCACTCGCATCACTTGAATATTAAGTCGTAGTTGCATGACACTGAACAAGCCTTGGTTTTGAGGTAAGAGTGAGTTTCCTTGGTTACAGGACAAAATTAGACTCTCAGTCTAACTGCACTTCGTCATTAACCAAGCTGAAAGGGGCGAGGAATCTTTGGCACGTATTCTCTCGTGTTGAAGAAACTCCCTGACACCACTTCCCTAGCGATTTATTTTTAGATGTGGCTGGTTAATACTCTTTTGTACGCTGTTTATCCAGGGTATGTCAATGTTTGGGGGATTTATGCAACACACAAGAGACCTCATCACACTTAAGTATGTGGCCTCATCACACTTAACTATGTGGCCTCATCACACTTAATTATGTGGCCTCATCATACTTAATAATTACATGAACTGAGGATAATTATAGAGTCTTTGTAAATAATTAAGAACAATCAACAGGTTCCTCACACTCACAGCTTAGAAAAATGATATGGCGTTATCTGAAGTGGAAAAAGTGAGTTGTTCCTACCAGGAGAGGTGAATAGTACCAGTTAGTACTCGTAATACCAATTAATTGTACCAGTATGAACACTCTCAGGCTCCTATGACTCACTCCCAGCTAAGTACAATCACGTTATCGTTAGTTGGATGGAAATATTTGAGACGACACGAGTAGGTTATATTCATCACACACACACACACACACACACACACACACACACACACACACACACACACACACACACACACACACACACACACCTCTCACACACACACACACACACACACACACATACACTCTCTCTCTCTCTCTCTCTCTCTCTCTCATAATATCCTAAGTTTTCAAATATCTTAGAATAAATGGAAACTTTGGAAACTCTCAAGATTAAGAAAATATTATTAAGTCTTGGCTTTCTCCCTTTCTTTCCCACAGTCTTTATTCCTCTCCCCCCTCTCCACCACCCAAAATTACCCTACCCCTTCCCCTCCTCCCCCTTTCTCTCCTCCCCCTTCCTCCCCTCCTCCCTTCTCTCCTCCTCTTTGCCTCCAAGTATCTCTTATTACCCATACTCAGGAATTTTGTGTATATCAACAATCGTCATCTCTTTCCTCTTCCTCGTCAAGATCTTCCTCTACCCACTTGACTCACAATATATTCTCCCTCTCACTTCCTCTCATCTCTCCCTCACACTGTTTCACTTCCCATCCCGTTCCCGCAAACTCATTATCCTCCGTTCCCTCGTACTCCCTTTCATTTCCCCTCCCTCCTCTTCCACACTCTCTCCCCTCCTATTCCCTTCCTTCCTTCCTTCCTTCCTTGTATGGCCTTCCTCCTCCCTTCTCCTCCCTTCTTCCTCCCTCCCTCCCTCCCTCGTATCCCCTTTCACTCCCCTCTCTCCCTCATCACCCCCTCCCTATCGTCCCCTTAGTGTGTCATATCAGGTTTCCCTCTCATCCGACACACCGCTCCACCCACCACTCCATCTCATATCCACACCCTGACACATGCTCTCTCCTCTGTACCAGTAAAACGCCTGTGTCACATAAATGCACCTCTCCCTGTCTCTCTCTCTCTCTCTCTGTATGTGTGTGTGTGTGTGTGTGTGTGTGTGTGTGTGTGTGTGTGTGTGTGTGTGTGTGTGTGTGTATGTGTGTGTGTGTACCTGCCTACTTTACCACCCTATTTTTCTGCCTTTCTCCCCCTCTGCCTCCCTATATCTAAGTCTGCCTCCCTTCCTGCCTTCATTATTTTCAAAAATTCACTTACAATTTACGATCATGGAACTGGCAGCAAAATTAACAAGCTTAAGCCTGTTGTTAACCCCGAGAATTTAATAACATTTTCATTGAAATATGACCATGTTGAAAAATAAGTTTAACATGAGGTGCATTTTTGAGCACCACCACACCACCACCACACCACCACCACACCAAGCCACACACACACACACACACACACACACACACACACACACACACCCCTCCCACGTCTCGGTCTTTATATCTTTTGGTGGCGTTTTTTCTTTGTCCTCGTTTCTTCTTTATGCCCGTCTCTCTCCAGGTATAATTCCGCGTCTCTTTGTCTTCCGGTGCTTTACTTTCTTTGTTCTGGCTTCCTCTTTGTCCAGTGTCGTTATTCTTACCTCTCAGAGCGACCCACTATATCCTGCATATTAGTGTGTGTGTGTGTGTGTGTGTGTGTGTGTGTGTGTGTGTGTGTGTGTGTGTGTGAAGAAACAAAGGCCATGGAAAGCCTCCGCACTTTTACATCACTACCCTTTCCACCAGAACAAATAATGGCTACGGAGGGAAATTGATAGTGACATGTTAATGAATCTACAATTCTACACCCATGGACCGCATTTATAGACTCTCCTAAGCTTAAGTTATGCTGAAAATTTTTTGTAAATACCAATGTCTTCCCTCATACAATTCCTTAATATTAAAAAAAGAAAAATTGGGGGAATGTTAGGCTGGCAAAGGACAAAAAAACAAATGATCTGTGATAGGCTGGTATTCTCGTCGTGTAAGGAAGCTCCCTAACATCATTTCCTCAGCGAATTATTTTGCTCATTACACCCTTCTTACCTCTTCTGTGTCACTTAAATTCTTCTGATATGACCACACTCTACATAAATAACATACAAAAGGATATTAATCAATCATATCAAAAAAAAAAAAAAAAAATCGCAAAAGAAAGAGGTGCTACGGAGAATACGGACCCAGGTCGAGGTGTCTCTCCTCCGCTGAATAAAATCGTCTGGAGGAAGCAAGAATAACATGAAATATACGTCAGGGGATTGAAGAGCTACAGACCAATGTGCTATTGTACATGGTCGGGGTTTACATCCTTTCCCTGGCACTTCTTCGTGACTAGTGCTGCTTTCTTGTATGAATTTCTTGTTACAATTTATCATTCAAGGTGGAGAGATGTCAGTTTTAGGCCAGGTTGAAGTGGAAAGAGTATATTAAGGAACACAGACATAATTTTCTGGATGGTCCTTGCGTGTCAGAAGCAGCAGCAGAGTCGACCTGTCCTTGTTTCTGTCACACGCTGAGCCTCTGTCAATGTAAGAGAGAGAGAGAGAGAGAGAGAGAGAGAGAGAGAGAGAGAGAGAGAGAGAGAGACTTTACCTTCACCGGATCTAGCCAGCCTGCACAACTCCTCTATCCAGCTGCCTCTATCCCAGTCACGTTCCCTGCTGACAGCTTTGCAGGGAGTGCGGGCGTGTAGGAGGAGGGGAGAGGGGAAAGGAGTGGGCGGAGGAGATGAAAGATGGGTGGGAGGGAGTGGTGGATGGAATGGGGGACAGGGGAGGGATAATGGGTGGTGTGAAATAGTGGGCGGAGTGGGAGGATGGGTTGTGGACACTAGTAGGGGGAGGGGATAAACAGGTAGGGGTGGAGCAGCGTGGGTGAGTGGATGGGGAAGACCAGAGTAGGTGGATGGGTGGGGGTGAACCGAGAGGAACGGATGGGTGTGTGAATGGGTGGGAGAGAACCAGGAGGAATGGGTGGGGGAGAACTTGGAAGAGGTAGATGGGTGGGTGCGTGGGTGGGGGAGAACCAGGGGAGGGTAGATGGGAGGGGAGGATGACGAATTTTTCCTATCATTTGTGGTCCAGTTTTCTTTCAGTTTAGGAGAGACGGCTGGATTTGGAAAGGGTTAATGAAAGGTAGCTCAACCCCTTTCAGTAACCAAAAGCATCATCTGGTTGTAGTATTAATATAGTGAAAATTATCATAGGATTGAGTGTGTTTATTTACCACCCAAGCCCTGTCTCTTCCTCATGGCCACTCCTGGTTGATCACTACTTTCGGCGCAATTTTTCTCTTTTTTCACGTTTCTGCTCTAGTTAGAACTAGTTTCGCCAGTCAGTGTTCAGTAAGCATCTGGTATAAATCTGAAAGTGACCAGGGGAAAAGTCAGTATAATTTAAGAGCTTAGTGGCCAGCGACCTTCAGTATTGTTGGCCGCGTCACCCACTCACAAAATTTGAAAAGCGGTGCGTGGCAGCCTGGTCAGGGATTACAAAATAGTTTAAAAATGCAGGCTACGGGACGGCTTGGTGACGTGAATAACCTGAGCTGCCCATTTTTTCTGTTGCATTTTCCATTGCCGGTGTTTTTACAAGGATAAAAGAACAGAGTGTTGAAGCAGTTGTTAGGAACTCTTTTAATGCACAAATTTATGCATGCGTTTATGTATGTTGTGACGATTTGGCGCTCACATCTTTTGAAGGACCAATGTATTTCGCGTGTCCTGAAAGGCAGGTGATCTGTGGCTCGGAGGAACACCCCTTTTTGTCAGTGGAGAAGCGGTTGACCCCCAAATCTACGTGGCACAGATATACAGACCCCATACGTGTGAGAGACTTTTGCGGTATACGACGAAAATGCATGTGGCACTGTGCTTTTTGGAACGACCTTGTTTGTATGGTATTTCTTACTGTACATACCGGTAGGATATTTTTTTTAGTTACCCAGAACGCCGTCATTTATTAATTTATTAGTTTATTGTCTCGTATCTACTTCCCCTTCGGAGTTATGTGTTTTGGCGTGAAAATGAACCTGTATTCCAGGTTAAAAATGTCCATATATGTTACTGAGGGTTCTTTGCTGGGTGAGAACGTGGAGAACCCAGTGGTGTACCCAGGTGAGTGTCGTGGTAGGGAACGCTGGACACTGAAACGGGAAGCGGGTAGTGGGTGTGTCAGTGAGAGAGAGAGAGAGAGAGAGAGAGAGAGAGAGAGAGAGAGAGAGAGAGAGAGAGAGAGAGAGAGAGAGAGAGAGAGAGAGAGAAAGAGAGAGAAATATATACTGTACCTGCAACAAGGAGTGAAAAGAGAAAATAATTGAGTGAGGAGGGGAGAGGGAGTGAACATAGCAAGAAATGGAGGGGAGAAAGAGGGAAAGGAGGAAGACAAGGAGGAAGAGGAATAGAAATTGAGATAGAAGGGAGTGTGAACGAGAACAAGAGAGACAGATAAATAATACAGATGAACAAGGGAGGGAGAAAAGAGATTGATTGAAAGGGATAATTAAAATATATATACAGTGGAGTGAGGGTGGAGGGAAATGAATCGTCCCACTGAGAGAGAGAAAAGAGAGAGAGAGAGAGAGAGAGAGAGAGAGAGAGAGAGAGAGAGAGAGAGAGAGAGAGAGAGAGAGAGAGAGAGAGAGAGAGAGTGTGTGTGTGTGTGTGTGTGTGTGTGTGTGTGTGTGTGTGTGTGTGTGTGTGTGTGTGTGTGTGTGTGTGTGTGTGTGAAGGGGTTAATGAACACCTTACCTAACCCCCTCAAGGCCGAAGAGTCTCCCTCGGCTGAATAAAATCATCTGGTAATTGTTAGGTCAAAGAAAAAAAAGAAGGTTCCTCTTACAGCAAAAAAAAAAAAAAAAAAAAAAAAGTGGCATGGAAAGGTAGAAGGTATTTTGAATTAAGACTTATTTATTTATTCAATCGATTTTTGGATTTGTTTATGTTAGTGGTAGGTGGTGGCGACCATCATCCACTCACTTGATGTAGTGCTGCCTACTTCCTTAGCCTTTATCATTCTTTTTCTGTGCCTGCCCTCCTCTCTTCCTATTTCTCCCATCTTTCCTGTCACTTCTTATTGCTTTTCTTTCCTTTACAGGTGGCTTTACATTGAGTGACAAGCCAAATGGTTTCCTGTAAGCCAAGAAACCATTTACAACGCTGGGTGGTAACCATATAACCAAACCATACGTGCTTCCTACGTGTCAACAAGTGGGTTGATGGAGGGTTAGTGCCCCTCCCCGTAAAACAAATAACTCAAAGTCAATGGCCGTCCCTTATGGGATTATGGCGTCTGAAAATAGATAGATAGATAGACCTGTCTTTTGCTCTTTGCTTGTCTTGATGCTTTCCTCGTGCATACAGCCTGCCACTTCATTTGGTTCGTTACTGATGCAAGCTTCGGCCGTCAGTGGTTTTATCATTTACATCAGTACCATATCAAAGCTATTGTTTCTTTTAACCTTCATGTATTGTTAAAATATATAGAGCATTAGCGCCTTATGTCTCTCTGTCCATCTATAGCAGACTCCATAATTCCGTAAGGAGTAGCCGTTTGACTTTGAGTTAGTTGTTTTACGGGAAGGGGCACTAACTCTTCGCCAACACCACTTGTTGACACGTAGGGAACACGTATGGGTTGGTTATATGGTTACCACCCAGTGCTGTAAATGGTATCCTGGCTCACAGGAAACCATTTGCTTGTCACTCAGTGTCAAGCTACCTGAAAAGGAAAGAACAGTAATAAAAAGTGACAGGAAAGATGGGAGAACAGGAAGAGAGGAGGGCAGATACGGAAAAGGAGTGATAAAGGTGAAGGAAGAAGTAGGCAGCACTACATCAAGTGAGTGGATGATGGTCGCCACCACCTACCACTTTACGTGCCTGGGTATATTAGAGGTGAGTAAAACAGCTATGTAAGGTGTAATAATTCACCAGCCTGGCGTCCACAATATTAACACTGCCTGGCCGGTATTCGAGTAGGCTTTCCAGGTTCTCTTTCTTATCTGTACATTTCTATATACGGTAAGGTGAAGGAGGTACAGATCATTGAGGTTCTTAGACACTGTGCTCAGCTCTAATTTAGACCTTTGCGCCTGTGACGGGCTATCCACCCCTGTCCTGGAATACAGAGCCTGCTAATATTCAACCAGCCTCTCTCTCTTTCTCTCTTCCCTCTACCTCCCTCTCTCACCTCTCCATTCATCCCCTTCCTTTCTTCCTACCTCTCTTTCTGTTTCCTTCCTTTTCCCCCTTCTCCCTTCCTCCTCCTTATCCCCCCCCCTCTCTCTCTCTTTCCCTTTTTTCCCTTCTCCCTTTCTCCTCCCTATCCCTTCCCTTGCTCCCTCTCTCTTCCTTCTCTCCCACTTTTTTTCCCTTCTCCCTTCCTCCTCCCTACCCCTTCCCTCTTTCTCCCTTCTATCTCCTATTTTCCCTTCTCCCTTCCTCCTCATTAACCCTTCCCTTTCTCTTTCCCTTCCCTCCCCTTTTCCTCCCTTCCTCTCTCTCCCTTCTCTCCCCTATTTTCCCTTCTCCCTTCCCCTTCTCTCTCCCTTTTCTCCCCCTTTTTTCCCTTCTCCCTTCCTCTTCACCCGTTCTCCCACCTTCTGTACTGTCTTACTCATATCTCTGTGCCCTCCCAAACCCCCCAACTCCCAACCCCCGCAGGTCGCCAGTCTGAATTTATGGTGGGGTGAAAGTGAACTGAATCCGTGGAACAGTTAGTGATTCAGACACTGTTTTCACTGCTGGAACACCATTGGTAGTAGTAGTAGTAGTAGAAGTAGTAGTATTAGTAATAGAGGTAATAGACGTCGTAGTAGTAGTGGTAGTAGTAGTAGTAACAGTCGTAGTAACAGTAGTCGTAGTAATAACATGGTACTAGTAGTAATCTGTGGATAATAACACTCACAGTACTGTAGAGTTTGAAAGTCAGTATATTTCTTTAATTTCCTTACAAAAACTCGCCAAACAAGCGTCACGTCATACTGTATATACTGTATATTCTTCAAAACTTGGCTCTGCTACTCAGTGTTTTCTCAGACAATATTATTAGAATTCCTCCCACTTTCTGAGAGCATAAGTTCTTGCAAGTTTAACCCGTGGAAATTCTACTCGTGAAGGTTTTACCACCACTCCGCAACGGAACGAAAGAGAAAACAGAGGAGAAAAAAAAGCTTATGAGAAAATGAGAGCTGTTTCGAGGTATTGTGAGGAGGAATATTTTGATGGTGGTGAGAAGGGCTGGGAGTCGTATTCCAGGTGGCTTAAAGATTACGTAACTCATCTTACTAAGACATTTATCCTGCACATTTTTTTTTTAACACAAGGAAGAAGGAACCGAAGACCAGGAGCCCGCAAATTTTTTCCTCTAAGAAAAAACAAAAACAAGATATCAGAGAGCCAAATTCAATATCCGTTCAAGACGTCTGGACACGCTGCGTTTGGAAGACTGGAGACCATAGGCAGTAGGAAATATTCACACAGACAGAGGGAGACAGTTCCAGAGTTGACCTGTTGCTAGTTTAACACGCCAGATTTTGCACCAGGTGTCATTAGAGTACATTATATAAACTCAGTTTCTACAGGGAGACTTTCTTTTTTTCCTTCCTTTTTTTTCCTGCGTCCAGATTTACTTTTTCATTAAAGAGACAGGGCAGACTGGAGGGTTGAGGGAATTAGATTTATATTTTGATGCTAAAAGAACAATTGAGTGTGGTGACTAAATGATGTAGTTGTGATGTTAGGTTATTTGTCACGAAAAATAGGGCTGAGAACTGAAAATAGTCCCTACCAAACAATGTTAAAATCTGCCATAAAATGAGGATCCACCCTAGTAATTTTGTTTACTTGTGTGTGTGTGTGTGTGTGTGTGTGTATTTAATAGTGATACCTAAGCGACTGGGAAGTAGTTACCTATATCGTCAGGAAGTGTGTGTGTGTGTGTGTGTGTGTGTGTTCTCGTGAAGATTTTCTTGTGTTGTCCTTCGAGTTTTCTCTCTGAAAATTAATACAGGGATCAGTTTTCGCTGTTGGCCACACAGCTTCCAAAACTTACGGGAGAAGTGAGGAAGACCCGAGATTATAAAGTTGTTAAAAGACCAAAAACGTGAAAGAAACTGAACGTCCACGGTCTGCAGTAAGCTGGGAAGAGAGTGACTGGAGTTGAGGCAGGAAATGGTAACTGCACTTTTCGTTATAAGTGAAGACAGACGCATGTGGAAAGAGAGGATTTGGGAGAAGGCTATTTGCTGTCATTTTTAACACGTTTTGCTCAGGGCTGTCGTTACCTCCGTCAATGAAGTTTGAGTTTATATATTTACCTGTGTTTGTGTGTGTGTTTGTCCTCACGTATCTCCAAAAGTTCTCAGTAAATTTCAATGAAATTTTGTGGTGGGCCATGGGCCAAGAAAAAAATGATTATATTTGGGGGCCGGTATCTCCAAAAGTTCTCAATGAATTTCAATAAATTTTGTGGAATAGTGGATCATGGGTCAAGGGACAATTGATTAAATTTTGGGCCGGATCCGGTTTCTATGTAACTCCACGCAAAATCTCAAGGGATTCGGATCCTGATCCGTTTTAATGGCACTGGAGGAGGTATGCGCTCTCTGAGTGCTTTCTAGTTCATTTTATTCCTGCCAGCTGGATATTATTTTAAGCATAGGTCAGACTTTTAGATTTTAGTGAGGGTTAGACACAATCTTGATAACCTCCTTCAGTAAAAGAGGATTAGCCTGAGCTGAAATAACTCATCATGAGACGGCAAGAATTGATTAACAAAGATATGCCCGGTCGCCGTGGACTGGAAGTTTTGTGTGGTGAGGTCGGGTAGGTGACGGATGACGGGCGAGGAGTCAGCAAAAACCATAGTTTGATAGGAGGAGTTTGGACAAGGAATGAAGTTGTGACAGAAGGGTTTTTAGGGAAACTATTTGGTGTGTGTGTGTGTGTGTGTGTGTGTAAGAAGCCATTCTGTAGCTCGTGTATATTCTTCTCCTTGATTTTCTCAGTCCTGTTTTATATTACGTAGAGACTGTGATTTTGTTGCGGGCTTTGACACAAGTTGCAGAGCTTAAAGGACAACTGAGACCCCAGGATTATAAAGTTTAGATAAAGCTTTCAAAACTTGGTGAACCTGACCCTGACACACGTTAGCGAGGCAGAGGCGCAGTGGATGAGAGGTGGGGTGGGGTGGAATGAGATGGAGGGAGGGTATGTTGAGGTGGATTGTTTGTTTACTTGCTTGTATTGCTGAGTAGTAGGCACAGGAATGTTGAATGATATGTCCAGATTGTGATAAGATGACGGTAAGCATGAAATTGTATACTGTATTCAGGTTTTGTTGAGGTGACAGATGGGTGAGGAAATAAATTCGTTTTCTATTACAGTGACTATGGTGACTAGTGTACATGAGAGGATGACACTATTAGCATTGACTGGTCACTGTATCACCAAATCACTGTAGGTTGCTAGTTATCATGGAGTTTCTGAGTCTCGTAAAACTGTTGTTAATCTCACGCTTTCACTGCAGGGTATGCCAGTTCTCGAAAATTTTGCCACTGAAACTATCACAGACACAGTGAAACCTGTTCCTGCACACTATACGTTATTTGGATTATATAGGATCCATGCACAGGAAAAAGGAAAACGCGTGAGTAGAACTAGCAGGAGTGCCCAGCAAAAAGGGTCGCGCCACTAATCGCTCATCATTCGAGGTTTCTGTAAAAACAAATTGTCAAATAACAAGGCCCTTGCTGTGATGAAATTTATATGCATAACATCAACTGTGTACCTTCGCTGGTCATATCCATAGTCTGACAGGATACTCAGCAACAGGTCCATGGTCTGATTAGTGATTCCAGAACTTACTCAGTCTTGACATTTTGGTCTTAACTTCAAAGAAAAAAAAATGTCCAGGAGAGGAGGCGAGGGGCACACGTTACCCACCCTCCAGCATGAGATGTTCGCTCCAAAAAGTAACCGGGCATCTTCTAAAAACATTTCACTGATTCTCATACTCGAGGGTCGCTTGGGAGTGTGTTGTGGGAGATGAGACGGAAGAGAAGTCGAGGATGTAAACAGAGGAAGGAAGTTGGAGAGATTTTATTTTTTGAGCGTAATGTAAAAATCAGATTCACTCCTCTCTCTCTCTCTCTCTCTCTCTCTCTCTCTCTCACTTCTTGATATTTCTTTTCTATATACCTGTCTCTTCCACGCCATCCTCCTCTTTCACTCTTCTGCACTCTCACATAGCCAATTTTTCTTTAACCTCACTCTTTTATAGCCCTCCATTTCCTCCTACATTTCTTCTTACCTTACTGTTTAGTATCTCTCCTCTTCTTCCAACCATCTGTCGTTCACCTTCTCATGCCTTCCTATTTCGCTCTCTCTCCCTCTGTTTACCACTGTTCATAACCTTTGTTGCTTTTCTCCACCATCTTCTACCTCTCGTCCTTACCTTCTTTCCTTCCCCTCACCCTCTCCTCCTCCCCTCTCATACATTATTTCACTCCCTGCCTTTACTTTCCCCTTTACCTAACCTCCCTTCCCCAGAACACCCCATCAAGGTATGCCCCACAGCCTCCCTCACCTTTACTTCCCTCTCACCCTACCCCTTCACCGCACCTGAGAAATCCCTCCATCCTCTGATTTTCCTCTACGCCTTTTACCTACCTCACCCGACTCACCTCCCAGATATTCTCTTTGTCCTCCAGCCTTCATGTAAGTTTTTCGCCGCTTCGCCCAGTGCCCTTCCCTCCCGCGCCTCCCCTTCTCTCCCCCACTCGTCTTCCCCCCCCCCATCCCGGAGTATCTAGGTGGTGTGACAGAACTCAGAAATTACTAATGTTGGAGCCTCTGGGGACACCGCCACCGCCACCACCATCATCACTGCCTGACATTATTTCCTGTCATCTCTCAAGACTCATAGTGCTGTGGTTTAGGTGTGGTACAGTCGTGTGGTAGTAGTGTAGGTCTGGTGTGGTGGTGCAAGTGTGATGTGGTGGTGTAAGTGGTGTGCTGGTGTAGGTTTGATATGCACACATCTGACTCCACAGTGACTGTCTGCTGTGGAGATGCGTGACATGTGATAAATTCTGAAGGTACAGTTCATGACCTTCACATGTCACCCAACTTTGTCTCCGAGTGAGGCTAGGACATGCCAGTCGGTGGTGGTGGTAGTAGTGGTGGTGGTGGTGGTGGTGGTTGTGATATTATTTAGGCAGCAGAGGAACCGAGGCAAGGCTAAGGCTGTCTGCTTGTCCTCTGGTGCCTTCATGCATTTTGCACCTTTTCCGAGGTCTTCAAGTTTTCTAATTCAGCTTCAGCCAAGGCATCGCCATGATAACAGAGAGGTTAGTGTTGTTAACTAAGAAGATGTCGGCCTGTTACAGCCAGGATTCGAATCCTTGTGCGGGCAGCTGGTGCCACTCGACACAGGTATCCATCCAGCCTTTATGAGTTGGTAGGTAAATTTTAGTAACATAGATAATGCAATGATCTTGTATCCCAGGATAATGGGTGAATAACTTGACACAGACTCAAAGGACTAAGTTTAGGAGATGAGCGCTGCGACAAAGTGCCTTAGAGCGTGTACACCCACGTTTACCTTCAGCACGCGACTTTGAAACAAGAAATAATTTACAGACAGGGTTGTTGATAAAGGTGCACATTTCAGAGTGTACTACCTCGGCAAGTAAGGAACTCAAACTAGTGGCAGTTTTAATATAAGGTGTTACGGCTCCCTATATTATACTTCCAATACCCGTGAACTGAATACTAGTGTTGTGCTGGAGCTGTGGGCTGATGGTAGCAGAGTGTCACTATCTCTTTCATCCTAGGAACGTTAACTCCAACTTATTCTTGCAATCTTCTGACGATTTTATTCAGCTTAAGGACAAACTTCTCTAACTGGATGGGATAGACGTAGCATTTAACAACGCTTGCAGTACTGAAGGCCTCTCCTAAACTGCATAAAATCATCTAGAAATAGGGGTAAATTTCATGTGCTTCTCCCTCACCCTCCTCCCCAGCTCTCAGTCTTGATGATGATGTCTATTAACACCTTAAATGTGGTGACTTATATTCTGTTTTTGTTCCAAGTCCAGGTTATTTCTTTAATGCTCTGGTGACACTTTTCAGATTGGAAGGTTTCGCCATAGCTTTGTATATTGCATTTAGTTTTAGAAATCCTTCATAAGTAAATAAAATCGTGTGACGGTAATGAAAATAAAATGAACGTTAGTTGATTGGACTGCGGAGGTTAACCATTTAGCGTAATGCCTCCCCCATGTATGACAGCGCTGGGCTTTTTCGAAATTTAATCAATGGAGAAGCACAAAAGTCTGCAGTTGTAATCTCTGACCATGAGCTGGTAAGCGAAGGGCTGTACGCTAAATCCTTTCACCACAAAGTCCTACCCCAAAAGACATCATGCAGAGGTGGTTTAATTAGAGGGCTCGCTGTGTACTGTGCTGTACCGACATTTAACCCTGCTAAGAAGTGCTACCAAAATTTGATCTCTTAAGCCCCCGTCACACATTCCATAATCGAACCATGATAGCACCACGAATTCAATTCGTAGCGGCATCATGGTCCTGATTCGGGGTCTATCGTGATCGATCGTGACACCCATGACGCACTCGGCCGAGACCACGATAAATTAACGCAGGCGTTAATTTATCGTGGAGCTCCCCGATTTGTGTACCCACCGTAGTGCCATCGTTAGTCTTACGTGACCCTATCGTGATCTTCGTTGCAGCTACGTGACTCTGTCATGGCCGTCGTAGGTCCTTTCGTGACTCTGTCGTGACAAAAAAAACGTTACGAGTGAGTCACGGTTCGGTTTCAGCGGCATGGTCGTCAGAAGACACCGAAATCTGGGATAGGTAATGAAATACACACAATGCACCATGAGCAACTGATAGTAAAACCTTATATAATCATAAAGCCCATACACATTTCCATATATATTAGTAGTAATTGTGAAACACGCACCAAGGAAAACGCGTCGGTCACCACTCGAGAAAGAAAAAATGTATTTCAGACGGGTTAATCATTCTTTCACCCTGACTTATATTTACTTCAGTTATGGTCAAGAATTGCTCAACAGGCTGTTGGCGGCTGGGACAGGACTGGACTGAGCGTCTCTTCGATCGTGTTTCAATGCTGGGGGGGAGGGGGGCTGTGGGCATACTTCTTGCAGCTATCGTGGTACATTCATGGCACCGTCGCGACTCTTTCATGGCACCATCATGGTTATCGTGGCCTCATCGTGACGACAAAATGACCATTAAAAATGTGAAAATCTGCCAATCGTGACTCAGTCTTCAGCTATTATGACACCAACGTGACCATCTTACCACCATCATGACACATACTTACAGCCATCGTGACACTGTCTGTTATCGGCGTTCATCGTGGTCAAATTTTACGACAGCGCCAATAATTGAATTAGTGGCGCTGTCGTGGCTCGATTATGGAATGTGTGACGGGGGCTTTACTGTGCACTACTTTCCGACAAATGGGAAAATGCAAGTTATATATAAAGAAGGCTATTGCACTTTGAAACGCTGTCCATATAATTTTTTTTAGAGAACACTGAATTACGGATTTATAATAATAAAAAAAAACTGCTGCCCAAGATAAAGCTTCGCCATTACCTTGAACAACTTCAGTACGATGACGCTTTATTTTCTGTAATTCTGCTGCTGCCTGACGATTTTTTCCTTTTTCTTTTTTAATTTTGGGCTGTGAAGAGGTCAGTCATGGCTATTTTTAACTCCTCTAGTTCGAGAAGTGACCCCAAATTCGAGGAAAATCGTCCAGAGGCAGCAGCACTAATGCATAAATGTTGTCCTCGTTCTGAAGCGACCAACACAATTTACTTAATCCAAAAAACATTATCCAATTTCTCTTCTTGTTCGTTTTCTTTCGTGTTTTTCTTCTTCATCAGTTTATTTTGCCTTTTCTCCCTCACACTTAATACACACTTGATTTTCTTCCCTCCTTCCCTCTTCCTTTACCCTCTTCCTTTATCAGTTCGTGTATCCTCTTCCCTCCTTCCTTTCCTTCACTCTTCCTTCATTCCTTTACTTTCCTCCTTCCATTCACTTCCTGTATTCATTCATTCAGTCATTTACTCACCTTTCTCCTTTCCTTTCCTTCCTTCCTCTCTCTCTCTCTTTCTCTCTCTCTCTCTCTCTCTCTCTCTCTCTCATAACCACTATTCATTCTCCCCCCTTTCTCATTCAATGTATTCCCACTTTTTTACACCAAAACTTTCTGCCTTCTATAATATTCTCAGCCGTCATCCACTATTCTCTCTCTCTCTCTCTCTCTCTCTCTCTCTCTCTCTCTCTCTCTCCTTTTCTCCAACAGAGAGAGAGAGAGAGAGAGAGAGAGAGAGAGAGAGAGAGAGAGAGTGTGTGTGTGTGTGTGTGTGTGTGTGTGTGTGTGTGTGTGTGTGTGAATTACCCTAAGATTTAACATTAAATCGTAGTTCTGAATTAACCATCCTATGGCCGTGTCTTCTCTAATATTCTAACACCAAATTATTTTCCTTAATTTAGAACAAAGTCAGAATAGGCTGAGCATATTAATACTTGTCCCATTAACCCTCTCACGGTCGGAACAACTCTGCTATTGTCTTCCTGCTGAGGCCTTGTGATTCTACCTCGCCAAGAATGAGGGAGAGGGAGGGGAAGGCCGAGGATGAGATGGAGGGATGGAGTGGAGAGGTATATGAGAGAGGGGGGTGTGAGCTGGGAGCAAGGCAGTGAAGTGGCAATGGACAGGGCGACATGGAGGCGATTTGTATGTGGCCACCCCTTACGGGATTAAGGCGTCTGGCAATAGACTGATAGAGAGATTTGACTGGGCGTATGAGAGACCTTTCGGACTAGAGGGGTTAGTTGTCCTGTTTATTCACTCCTTCACTGCATTAATCTCCTTTACCTGTATAAGAATGTTAGAAGGTGGCCTTATCAGAACAGAGACAGCGTAGGACTGAAATGGTAAATGGGAACATAATCAGTAAGTTTCTTCGGGAATGCGACACAGGAACAGGTGTATGAGTTGGGGTGTATGTGTATATAGTCACCAGCTTGAATTATTTATGGTACTGTGAAAAGAGGCACATTATCCCTAGAGCCCCGGGAGGATTTAACGGGAGTAAAATAAAGATGAATATATAAATAAGGATAAAGTGACGTAATTTCATAACTCACATGCTTAAGTGGTGTCCTAATGATAAGTAAAGTCATATAAGGTGGAAAAAAAATATTGTTCCCCAAGTTTTAAGGGTTAACAAAGCCACTGTACACTGCCAACAACATCCAAAGCAAAAGGAAAAGTAGACAGCAACAGCCACCACCATACACAGCCAACAAACACAATCCTAAGCAGCGATCATTTATTTTATGGCACAGACTTCTGGCTTACACTCCTAGGGTCACTACTTCTCTGTTGTCATAGTTCGTCTACCGCAGATTAATTATTATTTAGATGAAAATTAATTTAGAGTCCCGATAGTTTCATATATTAACGTTATAAACCTTTCACGTTGGAACAACTCTAGTAACATTCTCCAACTGTTTACAGACGATTTTATTCAGCTGAGAGTGAGTAATCAAGCCTGAGTGATCAGTCTGTCATCCCAGTATTTCTCTGTTAATGGGGCATAATTCACACAGTCGTTCATTAAATCCTCGAGTGCGGTATAACTGAGTCTGTGAAAAATATCAAGACAGATGGATGAAAAGTATCCGTAACTGCATCTAAATTTTGGGGTATGTCAAGTTGGTGGGTCGCTGGTCCGGCGTGGATTCACAGGCAAAGTTACGACCAGCATAACCTCCTGTCTATTGAACAAGATGAAGGAAAGTGCAACGTTTCCCCCATGTCTCTTGTTCGTATTGCAAAACCAAATCTTCGTTACAGGAGGAAAAGTATGGTGAGTTATGTGAAAAAAGTTCGTCTGCTCCAACCTGACGAACATCCCTAACCCTGATCTCAGCTGATGGCCAAGTGTAATCAGAATTGTGAGTACATTTGACTTGTAACCAAGGAAACCCATCCCTGCCTCATGACTAGGGCTGATCAAATTTCTTACAACTACGACTTAGTATTCAAGTTGTGGGGATAGGCAAGGTCTGCCGGGTGAAAACAAACTGAATACACCATCACCTCACCTCATTTCACCTCAACTCACCTCCTCACCTCCCCATACCTCACCTAACCTCTCACCTCACTTCTCACCCCACCCCACCCAACCCCACCTCACCCTTCCTCATCTCTCCTCACCTCACCTCACCTCGTATTTCCATCTCATGACTTGAAATTATCCTCATCATCAGCCTCAAAGACGCTGAGTAAAAAGGTTACCTAAATTGGTCTGCAGAATTCTCAGCGTTGAAGCAAATAGTTTACTTGCAAATGCAATTTTGGAATCCAGCGTGTTGTAACAAGCCTGGGATCTGGATAATCAGTGTTTTATCCTACCGAGGGTGAGGGGGAACAGGAGCTGCTTCTGGGAGGGTGAAATTCTTTCCATTAAAAATATCCATGTGACAGTTTTTTGTACTGTGACTTATTGATCGCCTGCTCCTGTATAATATGGAATTTTCTCATTTTATATATTATGAAGGGATCCACCATGGCTCAGTGATTACTAAATTGCCTCCCGATCTGTATGTGTCTTTAGTCTGTGGTTGAGAAATTAGGTGTGGATACCATTTAAAACGAACTCTGTACTGCACCCTGTCATATTGCCAACATATGTTTACACCATATTGGTATAATGACATCTACAAACCCTAATATAAACAGACATATACACAGACACAGTCATTACAATCCTTATGCTTTCACAAACTAATGTATATTCTTGTGTTCTCTGACAGTCTCTGGAAATATA